>NW_009637348.1:0-23474 GCF_000690535.1 Cariama cristata | reverse complement strand
TTGTCATAAGCAATGCCTTATGTAATGAATGCTATAGTTACAGCTTGTGTTCAAATTGTTTTCTGTGATCAGGGCTGTAAATGTTTTAAGGGACACGTAAATCTAGTAGTCTTCTGGACCCCACAGAGGTAAGAATAGGGCAAGTTTTCCATATTAAGTAGCCTCAGCTGTTTATTTCTACTGTTTAGACACTGTCTGCTTTTTAACCTTTTCTCCAAGTCTAACTGTATACTTAGTTATTATTAGGGAACAATCCTACCTACAAAGCATTCTGCTAAGCATTGCCTGTAAGAACATCTGTCTTTCTATCAGTGTGGTCTCTTGAGGGTTTTCTCATGTATTTAATGTTTTGGTGAATCGCCATTTAAATGTATTTTCATGTCTTAGTTTTGCATCAGGTTTCACTGGAAGTATCCATTTTTTTTCTCCGTTACTGTCTGAAATGGAGGAGTAGGTAGAGGATTAACTGCTCCCTTTTGAAAGAAGGACCATGTAAAATAAAAAGAATTTATTGCTGTATTAATGAGTAATAAAGGAATAAAAGAAAAATTATATTTTTCCTTTCAGAAAAGAACAAGCTATATATTGTGATGGAATACTGTGATGGTGGAGATTTAATGAAGCGGATAAATATGCAGCATGGAGTGCTGTTTGACGAGGACCAGGTGAAAGAAGTTATCTTTAGAGGAAAGGACATATTATGTAAAACGCATGGTTTGAATTATCTAGTACTAGCTACTGTTTCTTTTCTGGCCTGTTAAAATAATTGACCGTTTTAAAGAAACTTCGATAATTTTAATGGGAGTTCAGGGTTTGCTTTTTACACTACTTTAAGATCTTAAATTAATTCATTAGCAATATTTTGATGCCATTTTTATCGCCCTTCCGCCCCTTTGCTCCTTCCATTGTGGCTGCACTTTTTCTTTGTATCAGTAGTATACCTACTATGTCATAAAGACTTTCTTTGAAATGGTGTTTTAGAAACATGGGGGTATATATTAAGAATTCTTAATTTGTTTATGCTATTTGCATCATGGCATATCCTGCTTTATACTGGAGTCAGTGGTAAATCTCTCATTCATTTCATTTGCATCAAGACTTCTCTGATGCCATGTAAGTTGTTAAACAGCACAGAGAAACAAGCCCAGACATCTGACTGCTTTTGGACCATGTTCACATTTATTTTGTAAATAAGTGAGTATGATAGGTATTGCAGTTCAAAGAAGCAGAATTTCCCACTGTTCCTTACTTATTCCTTTATCTTTTTACTCTTAGCTTTCTGAAGGAAATTTTCTCTTATGTATTGGACTCAGTGTACTGAACTCTGAGGTTATTTAATCATGCATAGTCTTCTACTTTTGCAGGTACAATGAAAATTTACCTAGAAACTAGATAGATAGTATCCAGCCTGTTAGTGGAAATATACTCTAAAGCATAAAATTTGAAAAAAAAAAGTATTGTGACTTTTCTTTTTGCTTTAGTAGTAAAAGAGGAACTCCTCAGTGTAGAAGTCAGTTGGAAGTGAATTACTGGTTCAGTAATAATGAATTTTGAGATCCTATTGGGAGTCATACTAGAGGTAGAGAGAACATGAGAGAAAATAAAGACAAAAGACAAAACCACAGATCATGAGAACACAAAAGAGAGAACCAACACAACCCCCTTGACAACAAGACAGAATAATACATATCCAAAGAAAGGCAAAGGAAGTACAGACAGAAGAATGGATTGTAGAAACTAAAGATACATCTGCCAATCAAGAAAGGAAAGCAAATTGCCCGATTTAACATAATGTTGTTAAAATATCTTTATATTTTTCAAATGTATGCCTAAGAAAGGCTCATTTGTGGCATCAGCCCTATTCAGGAAATCATGTGCTTAATGTGAAACATTACTAAATAGAAGATTATTACTTGAATTGAAGTTTTTCCGGACCATCAATTTTCCTAAATAGAGAAGCATATAAGCACATTGTACTTTTGTTTCTGAATTAAGTCCAAAGGCCCTTATTTAATAAAACACATGTATATTTGAAGTTAAATATATGCTTAAGAGCTGTACTGAGTCAAAGATAAAGGATAAGCCTGTGTGCTTATTTATTATGCAAGTTTCTTCATAGCTCCCTTCTTTCACCACATTTCAGTCCTTCATTCTTTTTTTCTGGACCACATTCAGTAAGACTACAAATATTATAACTGGGTGGTATGACTTCCATCACTGAGGATTAAGAAGACGCTTCCCAATTCTGTCTTAGTTGTTACTTGAGCTCACTCATTTCTAAACAAAGGTCTAGTATTCTTACTGTCTTTGATGTGATTCTTCAGTCATTGTTCAAGTACTCGTCCTGTCACAGTCAGTGCATACTTGATGGGGATAAGGAAAGTGGAGCAGGTATCCATTTCCATTTAGGTTTATGATGGCACTAAAAAAGGAAAGGAAAAGTCTACAGCATTAATTTTTAAAATATTATTTTTTACTATTTTACATTGTACATGCTTTACATATTTTAGATTTTGTTGTTGTCCGTATTTTATATAGTTCAGTAAGATGCCCCATTGGACATTAGAGTCACGCAAATTTATAGATATCTGTTCCCTTTAACTTTCACTGCAGATTCTGAGTTGGTTTGTGCAGATCTCCTTGGGTTTGAAGTATATTCATGACAAGAAGATTTTACACAGAGATGTAAAAGCACAGGTAGTAAAACTGGTACTGGAGAGGGGGTGATTTTGTCTTGTAAAAAATATGCTTAAGAAGCTCTGCCATGTTTCATTTTTGCATACCAGTTTTGGTTTTATTTGCAGAACATTTTTCTTAGCAACAATGGAAAGGTAGCAAAGCTTGGGGACTTCGGCATAGCAAGACAATTGAACAGGTAAGCACCATTTTAATTAGACTGTGACCTACATGTCTAAATAGGACTGTTTATGAAAGTTCAGAATGCAACCTGAATGTGCAAATTGTTCGTGGATTGTGTCTGTTCAAGAGGTCTGTGATACAAACGATCTGACACTACATTTTTGTCTGTAATCCTAAAACGTGCCATCGTACATGAAACCACAGATGTATCTAGCCTAGTAACTGGATTTCTGTTATGTATGGGACATAGGGTGGGGAAGCCCCAGTCCTTCCCTATTCTCTGTGGTACTGACATAAAGAGATTCTGGAGGCACAGCTCCTGCTCTTGCAGCCATTGAGAATCACTTCTGGTGCCTCATAAAAAAGAAAGTGAAGAGCGTTTAAGAGTATGAGAAAAGAGTTTGTCCATATTTTCTTTGTATATCCTCCAAGACTGTCCCTGTAGTAATTTTTAAAATGGGGCCAGAACCCACTCTCTGGGCCTGAGAGTAAATAGCATGGCACAGCATTCATGTGGCTAAACGGTCCTCCCAAAGAGAGTGGCCTTACTTTCACTGACTTTGGGGGCAGGCTTGGCCTATCCTGAATAGTGGCCAGAAGTTGTCTAGGAGGGTGCTTTCTGGTGTGGTCAAAACATGGTAACAACAACAGGACAATGCTTGAATTTGATCTCTTTTTGAGCTGCTTGATCGTCTTTGACCTCGGCAGGATATTGTGGCAACAAAGGTCCACAATTTAATTAGATATTGTGTGGAAAGGTAATTTCCTCTGTTGATAATTTTCCAGATTGTCCCTCTAGTATCAGTCCTTCTCAGTTGCTTTGTACTCCACCTGCTGCAATTCACTTGTTAAAACTTTTACTATCCCTAAATTAAGTTAGGGTAAGTTTAACCACATTTCTGTCTACACAGCATCAGTAAACAGAACAGATAACTTCAGCCAACATAGACAATTTACTCAAGTCTAAGTCTGAGTGCCAGAGGTGCCACAGACACCTAACTGCAAGTAAAAGTGTTGGACACTATCTTGCATTTTGGAGAACAGACATGAAAATGCCTACGTATACCCTAGGGGAGGAGGAAAAGAGACCCTGAGAATCTTAATTCACTTGTTACATGAGGAAAAGTACTATCAAGCTCCAGTTGCTTTGTTATATAAGCCTAATAAATGCTCTCTAAAATGTCTGTACTTGGACATTCAAATTCTGAGGTTTACTTCCTATCTGCTATGTACTATTCTGCTGTTTAGGAGGAATCCTTAAATCCTTAAGGCAATTATCCCCAGAACACTTCTGATGGTAGGCACTTCCTGGGTAAATAGTTTACATGTGGAGAGTTGAGGCATTGAGAGTAGGTCTATGCTCCACAAAGGAACACACCGCAAAGGTAGGAGAGCTGGCAGAGACTGCAGCTAGAGAGGTGACATGGCATATCCCTGGAGATGAGCAGACTTGGACCAAGGTACTACCCAAACATGCTAATCCGAGAGACTCCAACTCTCAGCAAGACTTCCTAGCTCTGATGCACCACTGAACTTGCAAGGTTTCACAGGCCTAAATCCAAAGCCAATCCAATGGGCCCTTGACAGAGATTACATGGGCTGTATGTAGTATAGAGTGAGAAGAGTCACATTCTGTGAGTACCTGTTTCTCTCCACTGACTTCCCAGTGACTCTTGAGGACATCCACAGAGTAGATAACTAAAAGCAAGGGAAATGAATTCAACTGGTGCTATTTGGCTACACCTTCACAAGTCGCCACCGAAGATGAAACTAGAATTCATTTACTCCTCCTTTAGTTTCTGGACAGCGCTTCCTCCTTCCACTGTTTCTGGCTTGCATGACTGACTACCACCGCCCATATTCTTATTTCAATGAATATGTTGGACACTTCTAATATTTTGCAGTGTCTTTGACAGCTTTCAGAATTCTGTGTTAATGATAAATGTTCCTTGAAAATGTTGATTACAATGCTGGTGAGAAGTGGGGAAAAAACAATTCTTGTGCTTTCTGTTGAAGTGCAAACACTCTCCACTATTAAAATAGTTGGTCATTTTTACACAGAACTGGGAAATACTTTAGTATTTCTTGGAGTGTTCCATTATTCAGCTATTTGGAGAGCAGAAATAATGTCCCCATGGGCTTTTCACCTGGGGCAGAGAAGCCTCTAGTTTGTTTGAATGTAAACTTTTTCAGTGTGTAAGCCTTTTTGTTCATTGTGTTTCATTAGCACTATGGAGTTTGCCCATACCTGTGTAGGGACCCCCTATTATCTGTCACCTGAGATCTGTGAAAATCGACCATATAACAATAAAACGTAAGTCTCTGTCTTTCCTTCAAATGCTTGTGCATGAGGGCATGCAGGCAGGAGAGAACTTATTTTAGTAATACCATGGTTTAAATCAGTATTACTGCAGGGCACTGGGAATTTCACATGTGTCACTCTTTGTGAAGTTTTGTATTACTGTGTACAATAATCAGGTGCATGAATCGTATACAACAACTGTCTTATACTGTACAGCACTGTCAGTTGTATTTTGACTCACAGTGTCCAGAGTATAGAAATCATGAATTTGTTGTGATTCATCTACAGGCTTAACATAACTATATTTTTTGTTTTTATAAAATTTCTTGTACTTTAAACTTGAGGCTTAATCTCATTCTTTTTTAATACTCCTTATTAGTAGTGGCGTGAAATGTAAAATAGGTTTTTTTCCTTTGCTTTGTCTGGTTCTCCATCAAATACTAAATTTCTCGCTGTTTCCAACATGTAATACCCAATGCAATTATAGATCTTTTCAGTTCCAAGTTTATGAATTTTTGATACATTCATGTGTGATGTATAAAAATACACGAAAACGAAAGCTGCTAGGTTCGCAGTTCTGCAACTTTGCAGTAGCCACCTGCAGGAAAGACAAATAGGTCAGAGAATTGTAAAGGCTCACTCAGGCTTAACACAAAATACCAGATGAAAAGCACTGAAAAGTCAGGAGCTGAGTTGGCTAGACCTCCTTCTCTGTCTGTGGGATGTGATCAACACCAAATGCTCTGGAGGCCAGACCAGCATCTCAGCTCTAAGGTGCTATTCCTTATTGTCTCCTTAACTGTCAAGTCAGCCGGAGGTAGCTTTGCCCTTCATCCTGCTAGGAATATTAAGTAGGCTTTCTTTATGTCGTGTGTCTTTTCCAGTGATAACGATAGTACCTAGTTAGGTATCATAGAAACATGGGTGCCACAACTAAAAAGAAATTTCTAGTTGTTCTTTCAGTGCATTTTAAGAAAAATTAAAAGCTGTACCAATATTAATCTGTGATGGAATAATATTAATAAATTTGAGACCTGAGAAGAGGTACTGATTACATGCATGAAAATATTATAGTCTTTTCCCTGAAACTTTAATTACTTTTTATTCACAGAGATATTTGGTCTCTTGGCTGTGTGCTTTATGAGCTATGTGCACTAAAGCATCCTGTAAGTACTGTAGAATCAGATCATTATCATATTATTTAAAGAGATAGTGGACAGCCTGGAAAAACTGTAGTAATAATAGTATTCATAGATAGCTGCTAGAATTATTTTCAGCTTATTTATTGATATTAAAGAATGACTGCTAGTGTTTTATTTTTCGTATTGTCTGTTTTGTGCAGACTAAATTACAATGTATTAATTGTATTTCTACAATTTATATATGTATGTGTGTATACACACATCGAACATATATATACTCTTTAATACATACTAAACTTTTTCAAAAGGCAGATGAACAATGGAAAGAATTAAAGCCAAACTTGAAGGTTAGGCTTTAGATGTATAATGTTACTCACTTCTGTTTGAAAATACTGATCTATACTTACTAAAGAGTTTGAAACCCACATTGCCTCAGAAAGCAGTTTGAGTCCACAGAGCATTTTCGTAAAGGTTTCGTTTTGTCTGGAAGCACATTCATGTCAGAAAATAACTGAGATATAGCATCTTCAGGAAGCTGTGTTGTCTCAGATTGATCTGAGCCTCGGATAATCCGCAGCCTGTGAGTATTATGTGGAGAAGAGAACACAGCAGAGACTAATCCCGACAACAGGAAAAGGATCAGATTCCTGGGCCCAGCAGAACTTGACCTTTTGCTGAGTTTGGATGTGGGAAGAGGCAGAGCAGTACTGATAGGGAGAGCAATTGTGCTGAGCTGAGAGCAAGGGGGTACTGCTGAGGAAAATTTCAGATTTCACAAAGTGAGAAAACGTTAATATTACTTCTTATGAATATTAGATTTTATTCCGTATTGCTGCCCATTTTTTTAATTTGAAGGCAGGGACTTGATGCTCATGTAGACAGGACATGCAAGTGAAGCTAAGGCAAATTTTGGCTACACCACCTTCAAAATAGCCACATAAACAAAATGGTAATTTTAGAAAGAACTTTCTTTCAAAGTTATTTTTGCCTGTCTAAGGCCCTAAAAACTATATTGATGCTGGCCTGTTAAGAGATCTGCTGAACTGAGAGTGCTGATTTATTTGAGTGGCATCAGTTGTGAAAAATCAGGATTGTACCTTGGTTCCTGAGAGAACGCAGAACACAGAGGCTAAGTTGTTTGGAGTGAAGTTTTGAAGGTGAACACTGTGAAGACAGTATGTGTGCAGGTCTCTGTTGAACAGCTTTTGGCAAAATAAATGAGGTTTCATTCTGGAAAAATTGCTTCTGTGTTACTATATGACAGTAGAGTATGAATAAAACTCTTCCAGGTACAAAAGCTATTGGACCTCGTAAGTCATGCAAGGAGAATGTAACCAGAAAATACAATCAGAAAGTGGTTATATTAGTTTTCCACAGCAAACTATGGTTAGCAAGAAAAGATTTGTGAAGAGATTGCATAGCGCAAGGCTTCTATCAGCAAGTACCTTTTTTCAAGTTGGGTGTCTAGTCCATCATTTCCAACCAGCAGTACTTACTGTCCTCTTTTTACTGTTTTCATTGATTAAGTTTGAAGGCGATAGTTTGCACCAGCTGGTGCTGAAGATTTGCAGAGGACATTTTCGCCCAGTATCTCCCAACTATTCATATGATCTGAGGATATTAATTTCCCAGTTGTTTAAAATATCTCCAAGAGATCGACCATCTATCAGTTCTATTTTAAGGAAGCCCTTCTTGCAGAAGCTCGTTCTCAGGTATTTGCCCCCTGAGGTAAGTGCCTGTACTGCTGCTTGCTGAGAGAAAAAATATATGTCAAAGTAGTATAAATAGTTCTATCAGATACCTTTTTTCTTATAGATAAAACAGGAAGAACTCAGTGACACTGTGATACATAGAAAAAGGCCTTCAGCATCACAGTCTGGAGCCAAGGTGATACAAGGTAATGAAAATAACATTATTTAACATTAGTTCTACACTAGCATTTGTTAGTTTTGATATATGTTATGTCTGCAACTTTCTCCAGCAGTCCTTATTGCACATTTGAATGCAAGAGTTTCACACAAAGATAAAAATAAAAAGAGGAGAGAACTGCAACAGCAGAAACATTCACCCCAGATAGTGCATCGCTGTCCTGTTCATGAAAAGACAACTTTAGGACCAGCTTATTAGCAACGTCCAGCTAGAAAAGCTGCCATAGGAAACATTACTCTTAATTCTTTTAAGAGCAGAATTTACAAAACTGGGAGGCTTTGGTCTAGATGCAGTTTAGGTCTGTCACATGAAAAACATCCTTACGTAATTTTGCCAAGCTGTGTGCAAAAATGCAAAAATCTTGCAAAATGTGCTTCATGGTATTTTACAAAATATTATAAATTAGATTAAATTGTGAGAGACAATGAACTCTATTTGCATTTAGTGCTCATTGATAGATCAGATTATGTATGCACATTCTTAGAAAACATGAATGAGACTAATTGGTATCTCTATGAACTGCTGAACATCTGGCATGTTTCTGGCAGCATAACCTTTTCCTAATTTTATATTCTTCAGTATATCATAATTATTCCTTAAATTTATCTTTGGAAGTATTAAAGTAGTTTAAACAGATTTGTGAAAATAAACCTATGTAGTTACTTAACTACACTACAGACTTTTAGTTTTTTTCCCAAAAAAAGTTCTTCAGTAGTGTAGGAACCCATGTTATTTTGGAAATTACTTTCAATGAGATTTATCTGCCTTTAGGACTAATGCAATTTGGACAGAAGCACCTGAACACCTAAATCACTTAGACATTTAAAAAAATATGTATGGTCATATACTCATAATTTTCTTATATTTTATCTCCCAGACACGATACTCTCACAGTCATTATTCAGGAAAGATTTAAAACTCACTTAGAAACTACTTAATCTTAGCAAGGACACTACTTTTCATTATTGCAGCTAGGGTATTTGCAAAATACTGACTGACCAAACTGGAATGGTGTGTACTTTTATTCTCCTGCGAGGCGAACTGATAAGGTAAATTTTTCACTTTTCAGCTCTTGTTTCCAAATTTCACAAGTATTACAACATTGTCTAGCGATTTGTAGAATACCGAGGGCTAGGTTTAGAAAGGGAATGCCTAAGCAGGTAGACTCCTGGCTTGCAGTGAAATCTGAGCCTAAGAATCAGACCTCCTGTTTTCTGCTCTTGGTACTAGCATGAAATCAGCATTCTAGTTTATAGAGTTCTCCTGTTTATTCAGTGTGCTTTGCAAAACTAATCAGTAAGATCCACTTTACATGATGTGACAAATCATGTTTTCAAAAGCATGTCATTCTAAGAATGAAAGGCAGAATTCCTCGGAAGTGTGAAGTATGGTGATGATGGTGATGATGATGAAGGGATGTAAGGAGTGTTTGTTAGCCCAACCTGTCATTGTTAGGTGTATGCACCCTACTATGGTTTGCAACTACATGATCACTAATCACATAGAGAGCACAGAATGTAACCTTTTAATCTTTTATTGTTAAAAAGCGTATAAACTTCAAAAAAGGAGAGTCCAGGACCAAGCTTCTCCAGAATCTGGAATGGTGGTGCCTGTCAAGAAACAGGAATTATTTCAACGAAACGAATGGAAACTTCCTTCAAGAGGGCAACAGCCTATTCTTCAGGTACTGTGCGTCCGCATTCTCGTAATATTTAATCATCTTTAGAAGGCAAATTCCTGCTTTTAGAAAAGACCCTTTAAAAGGCCTCATTAAGATGTTTTAAATTTAGCTTAATGCCTACACTAAGTCAGTAGAGACAGTTAAGCACTCCTGAAGCCTCAGAAGAGGTGTTTTAGAAAGCCTAAGTGGGAAAGACTGAATTTAGGCTGCTTCAGTATGGTCCTTTGTAACAAAAGGACTCAGGCGTGCTTTGCATTTATATTTGCACAAAGGCAAATAAACTCTGTGTTTGCATTTTTGCTACAGAAGCAAATACACTGATCCTCTTACCTCAGCCCTTCTGAGAGCCCATTCATGGACAAAACAACTAGCACCTGCTGCCCTTGTCTCAGATACTTATTACAACAAACTGGGATCAAACCCTACAGCAGAAAGCCCCAGTTCTTCACAGCCACTTGTGTCCCTCACTCATTTTCCACCTCCTTCTTTCCTCAGGCTGGATATCAACTGTATGCTGTGTCCAGCCTCTTACTTGGCATCACTTCATACCTTTTATGTTTATCTCCAGAGCACATAGTACTGCCTTGGGTGCTGAACACAGAGCAAAGCACATTTAGGATCTGGGAGCTCCCAGCAGTAGTTGCACACTGCAGTTATGGTAGATTAACTGATGGTAGGGAATGTGGAGTTCCCAGAACTGCATCCATCAAGCAGTCACTTACACTGCATATGGATAATACTGGCTCCATGCAGAATATAGAACTTAGTTTTCCTCATAGCTACATTTGTGCATATCCAATGCAAATCAAGAGATGGATTAAGTTGGGAAGGTTAATTTTCCTTTCACTGTGCACTGCTGTAATCAAAGGCATGATTTTGTCCATGGTGTTTTGATCTATGAGACATGCTGTTAATATTAACATCGGGAAAGTTCCTGCATTCAGCATCCAAATGAAGCAAACAGTTTGCACGGTTGCAGGGATTCTTGCATAGTGTCATAATTTGAACGTGTTGCTTTGGGATTCACAGAATTACAGAACGGTTGAGGTTAGGAGGGACCTCTGCACCTCACCTTGTCCGTGCCCCTGCTCAAGCAGGGTCATCTAGAGCTGGTCGCCCAGGACCGTGTCCAGACAGCTTTTGAATATCTCCAAGGACGGAGACTCCACAACCTCTCTGGGCAACTTGTGCCAGTGCTTGGTCACCCTCACAGTGGAAAAGTGTTTCCTGATGTTCAGAGGGAACCTCCTGTGTTTCAGTTTGTTCCCATTGCCTCTGGTCCTGTCACTGGGCACCACTGGAAAGAGCCTGGCTCCGTCCTCTTTGCACCTGCCCCTCAGGTATACATTGATAAGATCCCTCTGAGCCTTCTCTAGGCTGAACAGTCTGAGCTTTTTCAGCCTTTCCTCGTATGAGAAGTGCTCCAGTCCCTTAATCACCTTTGTGGCCCTTCATTGGACTCTTTCAATACATCCATATCTCTCTTGTACTGGGGAACTCAGAATTGGACACAGCACTCCAGGTATGGCTCACCACTGCTGAGTAGAGGGGAAGGATCATCTCCCTTGACCTGCTGGGAATACTTTGTCTAATGCAGCCCAGGATATCATTCACCTTCTCTGCAGCAAGGGCACATTATTGGCTAATGGTCAACTTGGTGTCCACCAGGACCCCCAGATCCTTTTCTGCCAAGCTGCTTTCCATGCTGAGTGGCCCCCAGCATGTACTAGTGCACAGTGTAGGACTTTGCACTTCTGGTTGTTGAACTCCATGAAGTTCTTCTCATCCCATTTCTCCAGCCTGTTGAGATCCCTCTGGATGGCAGCACAACCCTCTGTTGTATCAGCCACTCCGCCTAATCTGGTGTTATCAACAAACTTAGAGGGTGCACTCTGCGCGACTCTCCCTCATCATCCAGATCATTAGTGAAGATGCTGAACGGGATGGGGCCCAATATTGACCCCTGGGGTGCATCCCATCAATCCAGTCTGCTTATATATTCTCTATCCTGATCCTTTTCCACCAAAGGTACATCTTCCTTGCTCCAGGCTTCCCCCCTGGTCCCAGGGGCCTGAGATTCCTGAAGGCCGATCTTGCTAGTAAAGCCTGAGGCAAAGCAGGCATTCAGTACCTCAGCCTTTTCCATGGCCTGTGTCACCAGGGCGCCTGCTTTAGTGGGCAAAGTTCTCAGTCCTCTTAACATTTGTTTAGATGGCCTGATTTGTTCTCCCTATTGCTTGGGATTGCCATACTTCTGGATACCATACTGTAAAACTTATTTCAGTGAGGGACAAGATAAACACTTTTTGAGGTTATCTCTTCCTTGGGAACATTATCAACAGTGGAAAATTTTCTTCTTATATAGATATGAATATATATTCTATTATAATTTGGACTATACCATAGGTAGGTGACCCTATTTTCAGTGTTTCTAAGAAGGAAACTAGGGAGGAATAGTTAATGTCTTTACCATCTGTGGAAGGGATACTTAGATGCTTTTTAATTTATGTAAGAAAATAAGCAAAATTCAGTATTTTTCTCATACACCATACAGTCTCCCAACATGGAAAAGTTTGTGAATGTCTTAGCACACTTTTATCATGCAATGGCAGCTAGATGATCACCTTCTCTCCATTGTTCTTACAAAAAATGGAAAAGACAGTCTTGTCACAAAGTGGAAATACCAGGATGTTTCATCACAGTAAGGACTTTGAGAAATGAAAGGCAAGCTCCTGCATAATCAGAGAGATCGTGAAATGAAGTAGCACAGTGCTCCCCTAAAAGCAGCAGTCAATGCATATACTGCCCAAAACTACATCTCAGGTTTCCCCTGCCCTCACATGTCAAAATAAGACTCTCTTGGAATTAATTCAGTGTTTCAGGCTTCAGAACAATGAAGTGACTCTAGGGCAATGACACTACACAGTACAAAGCCCCTTGGTGATTGACTCGCACAACAATATGGGCTACTGTTTAGTGACAGGAGTTGATGGAACAGGGGAAAAGGAAAAGACAATGGTAAGATTACATAAGCCCTGAGAAGTTAGGAAGTTTCTGGGTTATATGTGAAAGGATTTGGAAAATTTACACTAACTATACTGTAGACAGCCTATATTACCATGCAACTCAGACTGGGGAGAAGGATAGAAAGTTAATTCAAACTTGTACTGATACAAATGAGAACAGGTAAATTAACATCCTTTGTTATATTTTCAGCCGCAGACCTCCAGATTTAAGATGGCAGAAAGGCCAGAAAATAGAGTACATAGCCATTACGGTCATTACTATGATAAGCTTGACAACTTGCAGAGGAAAGCTAATGCACATTATGACCTTCCTCATGTCAGTCAAAGAGTTGAGGAATACTATAAACTAAAAGGACAAGTTGCACCTCCACCCCCACCACCTGACTGGTAAACTTTTCTCACTCTATTCATTAGTGGTGAACTGTCATGCATGTTTTGAGTTATCAGCCTTCCTGATTAGGTAACACTGGACATGGCTCATTCAGTATAATTCCTTCTCTGCTTGGTCTTCGATAATTTTTTTACTTATGTTTATTGGACAACAACATAACTGCTGTTCCTGTCTATCCAGAAGTTCCTTCTGAATGTATTGTCCTGATGTTTGACATTTCATTGTCAAAATGTCTCCCAGATCTCAGCATTTTATTGGATGAGAAGTAAAACACAGGCTTTTTGTAGACTTTCTGATTATATCAAGAATAAACACTGTCTTTCCTTCCCACCAGGATCAGAATGATATAAAGTCCAAAAGCAGTTCTCCACTTGAGGGAACAGAGTGGGAGGCAGGCCATGAAAACTTTTTTTTTCCTGCAGAGCTTATATTTTAGTTTCAGATACAAAGACCCTTTCTCCAGCAGCTTGTTTACTTCGAAGCCTTTCTCTTTCAAAGTAAAGGTACAACCATTTTTTTTTAGTTTAGAGATTGCCTGTCCATTCCATGATTTGCCATTTTAGGTGTGGCTGAGCTTTGAAAAACTTGAGAAAGGAAGGTAAGGAATTTTGAATACTGCCTACTTCTGAATCCTTCCTTTAAGGTTGACTGAATCATTAATTTTCATTCAATGATGACAGTGTTTAGAATGTTTTGGTTAAGGATCATCAGCTTTAGAACATCTTGTCTGCTGAGTTTCTAGTGCCTTATTTAAGAACAAAGTCAATTCAGTTTGTCTTCCTAGGGCACAAGTGGATTCTGAAGGTAGGAAATGAAATAAATAGAAATCAGGGAGCTTACAAGTGACTGCTGGTTATTTTATACTAAAAAAAAGAGATAAATGTTTAGAAACCGCAAAACTACTTAAATACAAAGTTAGGGCATTAGAATTTGGCACAGAGGAGAAAGGAAATAGAAAAGTTGTTGAATATACAACCTCTATTCTGACAATTTTCACTCATTTTGAGGATCAGGAAAACCAACTTTATTTTCACTAATACTTTCACATACCATTTATCAAATAAAAGGTGGAGAAGGACTTTGCTGCACTCTTCAGAAGGCTAATGTAAGTGAAGTAATAGGAAGGGGAATGCCTAAAGTGGATATGTTTTCTTTTTGTTATTTTACTGTTGTGCCATATTTATATATATTTTATCCATATTCATATATTCATGTAATACAAAGAGAGCTCTGTTTCTCATATGTGATAGAACCAATAGAGAATTATTTGTGCAGAAGATAGCAGAGTCTGTGAAATAAAATGTAGTGTATGAACATTACTTTCTTCTCAGGCCTGCAGAATATCTTCAAAGGCGTTTTGAAGCCCAACAGTACAAGATTAAAGTGGAAAAACAGCTGGTAAGTAAATACTGAATCATGTAATAAAATCTAATTTGTTCAGAAAATGAAAGAAAACCTGAAAGATGAACTGATGTCTTTTTAACAACAGCAAACTGTAACACTGACAGGTAGAAAGTTCTGCTCTAGTGAATTCGTTGATCTGCTCCACAAAGCTCATCTCAAGGTTTTATTTTCTAATACAAAATGGTAGCAATGTAAAATTCTACTGTAACATTTTCGTCCAAAAATATACACTTGTCTTACTGCACTCTTCAGTGGAACAAGGAGAGTGAATTTAGTGAGCACTGAAGGAAAGAATTCTAAATGAAAATGCCTTTGCACTGGGATTTATCTGTACATCCATAGGGACTGCGACCATCCTCTGCTGACCCATATCATGACCAAATAGAGCGGCAGAAAATAAAGGAAGAGCATCTTAAAAACCATCAGCAGGAGATGTCTAGAAAGAATGAAATGAAAGAACAGGTAAATGAAATATCTTCTTTAGCTGCTTAAAGCTGTCTTCTTACACTCCTTGACAGTAGTATTCTTTACATAAGAACTGATTATTTTCCATCTGACCACTGGGATAATATAAGCTGTTTTCATCTGATTCCATCTTACATAAAGTGGTGAAGATTTGCACAAAAGCTGATGTCCATAACCATTTCATAAACCACGGTCTTGATTTTGATTTCACTTCTGCTGAGATTAGAGGATTTACATCACTGAACAAACTAATGTTGGAGGACAATAGATCCTCTCATTTACAAATCAGAGGAAAGAGTCATACATGCATTATTCATATATGTATATTCATTGTTCATAAGTCATACTATGACATTTAGAATACGATATAATACTATACGATGCATACTACTTCCCTAGTATGTTGTGACTTTTGGAGATTATTTCACATAGAAACAATATACTTTTCTGGTTTTGCTTTTGGATGACAGAGAAAACAAACTGATACTTCTTTCTTATGTGAACATGTGTAAATACATTTAATCTTTCTATCTCTGATTTGTAAAAAACCAGCCAGAATAAATATGAATATATTAACTTTTACATAATGATCAGACTTTGGAATAAGAACATACTCATCACGTACACATTTTCAGAGACTGTTGCTGTTCAGTACCACAAAGTCTGTACTAATTATGACTAAAAAAGAAATTTTACAGATTTATCTATTTGTAACATGGGCAAATTGGGATACACTCTCATATAAACAGTAACAGGGATGTCCTCAACACAAAAATTATATTTTGGCCAAATTTGAAGTTTTTGCTCCAAACCATAGGAATGTTGAAGCTTCTCCAATAAAAGATTACCAGGTTTTGTTTCATTTTGGGGAGCAGGTTGCAATACAATAAATATTACATAATTTTTTATCCTCTTAATTTCCAGTCCTCTATTTTTGGTTTGCAACGTTAGCATCATTAGTCACACGGTTCTTGGGTTATTCTTGGAATTAGCTGTTTTAGATATAATTCTACAGAAATGCTAGCATGAAAGAGTCTGGAAAACTTCAGAAAGGTTAAAGTCTGGAAGAGTTATAACTCCAAAATCCTCTAATAGGAAGTATCAAGCAATCTTTAAAATTGGCACTAAAGGACACTTTTTCTTATATACACACAGTTTGATAGCCATACAATATTTTGTTTTCCTAGTGCTATTTCTGTATGTATTTCTAATGCATATGTATTCTACCTTACTGTTTCTTAATAGGAGTACCTGAAACAATTGCAGAAGATTCGGGAAGAATACCACAGTGATATAAAAGAATTCAGATTTAGAGCAGGACTACTCCAGGTAACAACATTCAAACATACTCACAGTCATATTTCCTTTTTCTTTTTTTAAGCTAGTACAGTTCATTAGAAATTGAAATGAACATTTTATAAAAATGTTCCCTAGGAGAAACAAAAAATAGAAGACAAAACGTATCTTGTGAGGCAAAGGAAAGCTGAGGACCAGTCAGAAACCAAGGATACAGCTGGAACAGGGGAAGAATCACTTCAGGTACCAGTACCATCTCCTAGTCTAAACAGAACTTTTTATGCAAGTCTTGCATGGTCTTTGATTCACTTTCTGTGACAAATCTCAAAAACAGTAAAGCTTAAATCTCACCTGATGCTTGCACCGTATGTGAAAGTCTCCCTAGGTTCCCTTCATGAAGAGCCTGGAAAGTTTCTTTGGCTGAGTCTTGATTTGTTTTGGTAATTCTTTTTCATCTGTAAATACTATGATGTACTTTTACTTGATTTCTTTTTGTGGTATGTTTCTTTTCCTTGCTTTCTGAGTGAAGTAAAGAAGCCACTCACAGTGCAAATCTTTATGAGAATTATGCAGAAGATATAGCAATTCATGATAGCCCAGAGTAGCACTGTGTGGGAAGTTAGAATCCAGTTTTATGTGGAGTCCTTACTTAAACAAAAATTTGAGAGAAGCGGGAGGAAGAGGCAGAGCCAGAACTTTCCAGCTACAATACTCCTTCATTTCTTTCTCATCACATGCTACCAAAGCAGCTACTAGAATGGAGTTTCAAAATTGTTCCACTTTTACATTGCAATATTGGCATTGTGAACACCAGATGAGGTTTCCAGACCACGTGGAGTTCTGAGGCAAGTCCAGTTTTCTTTGAGTGAAATGAATGAAAACCTCAAATTGTGCAATTTAATCTCAGTGTGCAAATTCCCAGTCTATTCTGAAGGGAAACCAGCCCTCTTCTAGCTACTAGGATTCTTCAGTCAGGATTTGCCTCATGTGGTGTAGGACTTCCTGCACTGTTCTGTAGCAAGAGGCAAACTTCCACATAAACTGGTGGCAGATGTTGCTACCCTATTGCAGCTGGAACTTTGGCCAAACCTGACAATATTAGTATGATTCTCTTCTATGATTTTCTCAGGTCCTGGATCTGGCTTTTATTAAGATGAATTCACACATCACTTGACGGGATAAAGTAGATTATAGGCAGCCAGAGCTTTGATAGGCCAGAAATTATATTCCCAGTGATTTAATGGGAAATACATGACAACGAAAAAGAAACACTAGATTTTGCACCTGCTTGATGTCACCTTAGTTCATGGCTACTCCATCTACTGGAGGAACTGCATAGATATTTTTAAAAAGTAAAATCTGTGAATTGTTGTGGTTTCACCTGCGGTTGAGGACATGCCCTAGTTGCCGCAGATCACTGAAGCAGCTGCATAGAATTATTTACTTTGCTTTTATCTGACAGGTTCTAACATAGGTCATAGGAATATGAAAAGGAGTAACTAAATATTTTTTAGGTGTTACCAGAAAACAAAATAATATGAAACATGGCTATACTTTCTAAAGGCATAGGTTTCCATTATAATCTTGATTTTCATCACTTGCAAAGTTTTCCAGAATGAAATCAGTCTAAGTAATCTTGCATATGATCATAAAAAATAGACAATGTATTATTTATTTCTTGACACAGTACTGTATCCTCCAAACATAGGTTTTTGAAAAACTGAGGTTTGCACTTTATGCAAAGTTTCCTATTTTTCTTTTTGCCAAATAAGCCAGAATTATAGTGTCTTTTAGTATTAGAGTCTAAATAAGGCAACGAATGGAATATTCTTACAGATATATACACAAGTAAATCAGTGAGTACGTTTACTACTTAAACAAATCTTTTCTTACGGGGTATACACATACTCTGGTTCCAAAGACTGTATTTTAAAGTCAGGGTTTTTTTCTCCTTCCAGGACATGGAAGAAAACTTTAAACAAGTCAGACTCCAGGATAGGCAAGACCAAAAAATCTTAGAAAAGAAACGTAACACAAAGGTATCCATCCTTATTGTTGTATTTGTTTTCCATTTTCTTCTTATGTCGGTACATTTCAAATGACTTTGTTATCACAGTAGCTCTGAAAATCAAGTTATTTGAGAGTCAATTAATAGTTCTGGTCTACTGTTTATTAAAAGTTTATATGAGAAGACAGAATCACTAAGAAAATAAATGAACTTTTCTGATCATTTGAGGGAGACTCTTTTTAGATATTCCCAGATAGTAATTAATCCCTACCTGCATGGGTAGTAGTGTATAGGAACTCATGTTTACTCAAAGTTTAAGTGAACTCAAGTCAGGCTGCTAATTTTTTAACATTTTGTTATAAACCATTATTCTCTATAGTGCTTTTTAAATTGTAGAAGGGGATGGGAATTGAATGGAAATGCATGTAAGATATCAGGAAGGTTTCTGACCATAAGATCATTGTGAAGTGGACTAAAGGTCTTTTGTGACATACTGCACAGAAGCAGTACAGTATTCAAATTTTAATCTTGGTTGAGAACCAGCTGTAAGAACGAACTCTGTGCATTGCAAGGATTTGAATTAAATGATTATCAAAGACACCTTTCCTTAAAATCAAAAGTGGATGCAATCATTTGAAAATATCCATAAACTATATATTTAGAGAAGTCTATTTTTGTCCAGTTTGTTCAACTTTACATAGAAGAAAAATATTGTTACATAGAAGAAAAATATTGTTAAATGAAAGTTATTTTCAATAGAAGAATAATTTTCAAGTTTGTAGTTCCATATGAACTGTGTATATTTAATTAAATATTTTTATTTAATAAAATAAATTAATGAAGTATGTGAATTTTCTTTAGGGAGGAGTAAAGTTTGAAATTAATTTAGATGTATGTGTTCCTGAGGAAGACAGCATTCAAGAAGCAGAGGTACATTGTAGTTACATTCAAAGCATTTACATTAGTAATCTGAAACCATGACATTACCATCATCCTCTACCTTTGTTATAATGAATCTTCCTGTTGAGGATTTGTTGACGTATTCCATATATCTGACCTTCTTCAAGAGGATAATTGCTTAGAAGAAAATTGGATGATATCTGGGTCAATCTTCCACGTGTTAAAAGACGGAGTGCAGATATTTAAATTTAGTAAATTGGGCTTGAGGGGAAGAACTCATCTCAAAATTGAGTTAGCCTGCAAATGCCAAATTTGATTTGTAAATTGTTTTAGTACATTTCTGTTTCTTTTCACTAGTATTGTATCACAGAGCAAGAATAATACTGTGATGAACCAGCTGTTATTTAGAAAAAGTGGAAGTGATGCTACAGACAACATTATATGATTTCATTTATTAAAATGACATTTGTGGCTGATTGACATGTAATAGCTACCTATTAAGATTTATTAGTATATTAGAATTTTTAACAGTATTTGTAACTGCAACATCAAAAATATAATTTCTTTCTAGTGTACATATTCTTAATTTATAAAGCACTATTTTGTCATTCTGTCGTTTCACATCTCTAGAGCCCCATGCAGCCCTCTGATACACAAATCACAATGTGACTTTTGAGTTCTGCTGCTTCACTTTTTGTTACACGATTTTCCTGTGCATACATAAGAATGGCTGGCAAACACAGTAAAATGAGAAGTGATTAGTTATTGTACCATATTTGTTTTCTCTTTCCAGAGTAACCTATTGTTTTTTTCAGGTACTAGATAAACTCAATGAGACTTTAACTTTTGTGGATGGTGAGAATCTTAAGGAGAAATTGGTGGAAGTTTATGAAGATCATATGGACAGAGCTTTGGAAGACCTATCTGGATACCAAACAGGTATTTCTTGGGGAAATGCAATGCTGAGTATTAATCCTGAAAATTACATAGGAGTTAGGTAAATTCAGTAACTCCAGGCTATACCAAGTTTATCTGATGAGCTCTCTCCTTATATCATATAATATTATAATCACACTGAAATCTACTTAGAAAAAATGACATAACTTTGCCTCCTCTTTTTCTTCCCCTTAGAGTCTGATGACATAGATGATATGAAAGAAAACAGAAAACATTGGCAAGCTGGAGCCCCTCAGACACTAACGAATTTTTTAGCTGATGCTGATGTCACATCTGTATGTCCTACTATGGCTGAAAATGAACTTGGTAAGAAAGTTTTGTTTTTCAGTGAAAGTAGGGAGCTGCTAAAATTCAGCCAGACTACTTACAGACCTTTGCCAAAACAACTCCATACCAGAATGTTCACATGATCTGGCAGTCTTTTAATTGCAGGACTTCATAATAGCTGAGGTTATCGTATGTGTTAAACCATAGAGTGCAGTCGTCATTTTCCCCTCTGTCTTAATATTGCAGTCCTGTGGTGCTGTTCATACATATTAAGAGGGCTGCATTTTATGAATCACTCTGTGGCTTGGGTAACAACATCTATGCAACTAATCAACGCCACTTTCTCAGGCCTTGAGTTGATGACACACAAGAACTAGGACAGTCAGTTGCCAACACCATCCCAAAGTGTGGTGGAGATCTGGTTTCCCACTCCACACACTAGTGTTGTTACACAGTCACAAGTGCGTGTTCACACAGGTGTGGCTGTGGTGGTGCTCCATTTCAGAAGAGGCTAATTGCTAGGTTTCTTACAGTACCAGTGCATATATTCCCAGGCAGCCACGTATCTCCAGTGACTGGTTGCTGCAAACAAGGAGCTCTTCCAGCATTCCAGCATGCTCCCAGCACCCCAGATATACACAGAAATTACCTGAAGTGTTTGCATGGACGGTGAAGACAAAGCAGAATATTATTAATATGCCACTTCTTGTGCATTCTGCCTTAGATGAAAGAGCATAGGGTACAAAAGAAACAGGAACTTCTCTGAAGCTTTTTCAGCCCCAAGAAGCCAACAAGTTTGAGAGCAAGGACTGCTCAATGAAGCTGCAGCTGTCTGTTCTAGGCTTAATAAGCAGTTACTTGAGCATTAAAACTGATATTCAAAATTTTTAGTGACAAATAGTGCAAACTATTTTTTCTCTACATTATCGATCAGATCAGATACTTAAAAATTCAGGAGTATTCCACAAAGGAAAAAAAAAAAAATATAGGTTCCAGCTTTACCGCAAAAGAAGAAATCAGTGTCAAGACTAGAAAGTCTGAATCTGACAAAAGACAGTGCCAAGCTACAGTCATGCTTTAGTGACCTGAGAACCTTGCTGTTCTTCAGCTGACCATGCTATTCTGCCTGAAGACAACCCGGAAAACAGGAAGCAGTGGAAACAAACACCACCAGGGACACTCCTGAAGATCTTAGCAGAAGCAAAGTTGTCTAATGATTCCTTCATTGGTCTTGAAGAAGAAATAGGTAAGATGTTTGTTACACTAAAGAAAAACTTGCAGAATTTACAGTATTATTTCTTCTACCAGTGGCAGAGGGTCTGTGATGAGAAGCAACATTTTGAAGCAGTTGGCAAACTAGAAAAACGTGAGCAGCCTGCGCCAGCAGCCACTGCTCTGTCCTGTAGCGGTGAAAGGACTCTTTCAGGACATTGCTATTTTCAATAGCAGGGAAAAGGGCAAGCCGTACTTACTGGCTGTTACTTTCACATGTAATTCTTTCATTTGCCTGGGTAGACTACTACTGCCAGCAAGTTGGCAGGTACCACAAACCTGGATCTAGCCCCTGCAACTGTTGAGGTTGAAAAATCCTGTAAAAAGCATTTATACAAATACATTTATTTCTGTAGACAGCTGTAAAGTGTAGTACATGGCGACTTAAACTACAATGGTGACTTTACAACATGGTCGATGCTGATACAGCCGACACTGAACTAGATTTGAACTTGCTTATACTGCAGCACACTTTCCTAAAGTAACAGACTGTTTTAAAAATGGTATTTACTTTGCATCAAAGTTGCTAGCTAAAAACCCAGAGTATTTTCCACAGAAAGATTCTGTAAATGTAAGTGGACATTGTGGTTTTATGCACACTGCGAATCTACTGAATGTGTAATTGGATGACAGGACTTTTAAGCCAGCTAAATTGTACATGCCAAGTTTCAACAATTTTAATGGATCGTGAGAAATATCTTTCATGTGCAACTGTGCAGTCAGCACTCTCTTGCTAATTATGCCTCACATACCTGTTTTCTCATAGCATAACAAGCTCTTTTAAAACTGCCTCATCCTGGAGGCTATACGAGCTAAATGTACCAGCTAAATTCCTCTCCTGAGACTAAGCTTTATTGCTTACACATTAAAAAAAACCAAACAACAAAATGAAATTCAAACCACTTTTAACTAATGTCAGCAGTTCACAGGGCTAAAGCAAGAGCAAGTGACACAGATATTCTAATTGCTGTTTCTTTTATCGGTAACATTTATTAAAATACGGCACTCTCTCAATACCCAGTTCTGCCCTGCTACTCAAGCTGACATTGTGGAACAGAGCGTTACCCAAACTGACAGATTTCTGTTGGATCACATGCAGAATTTACTCTTTATACTAAAACAACAACTCTTAGCGTTGTTCTCCCACCTTGAGGTTAGGGTTGCTCTTCAGTCTTCAAAAGTGAGCATTTTTAGGTAACCATAGCTACATCCAAGTAGTAATTTTCAGTCCTTCACAAACAGTGTTTCCCTAAGTTTTCTACTGAAAATGCAGATCTCTGTATTGGGAACTTAAACCTACCAACATCAGATCGCCTTTCTTACTGAACTTTTATAGTCCTTTGGTTATGGTCTACAAACACACTAGGTTCCACTGAGCAGAAGTTACAAACCGCTGACTAAAACATGTGACCAAGAATAACAGAAGCATGGTATTTACATTGTTGTAATTTGAACAACAACAAAAAAAATCAAGCATTTACTTATTTGCTATTACTTTACATACCCTTTTATAGTTAGCTAATAAAGAAATAAGGGAACGTTTCTCTTCCTTTCCAGAAGGGAGATTAACTATGT
>NW_009637347.1:0-211 GCF_000690535.1 Cariama cristata | reverse complement strand
AGCCAGTTCCTGTAGGTTTTGTTAGAGAAAAGCTAGATTATGTTTCCAGTTGCAGCAGAGTTATTTTCCCCTGTAAAATGCACCACAACTTATTTTTACACAATTTTCATTGGTTTGCAGAAGGCTTTGGGGGGGAACCTGTGTATTTGGAAGATTCGGAAAGTTTTTTATTTAATATGTCATTTGCTGTGACAAATGGAGGAAAATGTGT
>NW_009637346.1:48772-53598 GCF_000690535.1 Cariama cristata | reverse complement strand
CTGTGCAAAGCAGGAGGTTCACTTACACAATGTGATGCAACCTGAACTTAAACTTCTTTCGATGAAGCACCCGAAGCCTTCTGTGAGAACAACGTTGTATAGGTTAAGTCCATGCAGAGGGGTTGGGAAACTTGAATATCTATATAATGCATTAAAAAGATGGATTTGGAGACAGGACTGAATTGGTTGCCTACCCATGATTATGCGGTTGTAATAGTGTTAATCCATCAAATAGCTGGGTTACTTTTTCAAAATACAGAAGATAAATCAAGCAGTCACAACTAGTGATGGAAGCAGGAAACAGAAGTCCTTCTCCATCCTTACCTCAGTTATTCTATAAAAGCTTATTTCTATTTTTGGTAGTATAGTTGACATTTCTCTGTGCAAACCTACATGTACTTAACAGTCTTCCCTCTTTTCTGTGAAAATTAGCGGCATGCTACATCAAGTGTTAATACGGTGCATTTACAATATGTTTTGCTGGCGGGGGGACAGGGAAAGCGCTCTCGGGAGGTCCCCTACTGTGCCTCAGGCCATATGTACGTTGGCTACCACTGCTATCTAGAGATGGAAAATGAAGAACTTTTGTTATTGATGGAGCGTAGGAAAATACCAGTTACTTTGTTTTGGGGTAATAAACTTAGGAACTTCTGCATTGAAGTACAAATGACTATTTAATTGGTAACTTTTAAATTGCATCTTGCACATCTATATAAAGTACTGTCACTGAACTCTCTAAGTACTTTTGAGCTAGTGCGGAGGCAAGTAACTCGCTGTTACTGATGCTCTACTTTGGCTTTGAAATACCTTGCTGTGGCAGTGGCTGTGCGTCTTGTAGAAAAGTGGTTATTTCTGTAAGAAAGGCACAGAAAAGAATAGGTATAAAGAATGGGGCAAGGAAATAATTAAAACGAGTAGTCCTTAGGAGAATATGGGCAGGGAGGAATGTCTGAGTATTTGAACATAGATACAGAGAATATGCTGAGGAACTTTAACTTGCAGATGAAAGTATTTTCAGATCTTCATATAAATTGCCATCAGTTTGGTCTTCAGTTCTTGTGTGTTTGCTTTCTAAAAATGCTCTCTCCAGGTAAGGCTGAAAACTCAAGACCTTGGTAAGCACAAAGCAGGGCAAAGGGCCACAAATGCAGCATCAATGCTACTCTAATATGTTTATGTGGAATAGATCCATAAGAACAGATCCAGCAGCTGTGAAAAGGGAACTGAGTTGCAAGTACGTTTGGTCTTGAAAATTGGTCTTAAAAATCTTAATATTGCTGAAAGATTTTGTCCAAGGAAAGCAGAGTAACGCAATCCATGCATATTGTGCTTATTCTAAAGCATGAAAGCCCTATAGCTCATGTAATAGGGGTCGAGTAAATCCAAGAGTCCATGGGCTGAAATATTTACACATGAAGTGCTCAAGCGGTGTTAGTGAAATAAAAACTGTATCAGCGTTCTGGTTTTTGAAACATCCAAAATTGGAGAAAAGGTGGTATTTGCACTGTAAATTACTCACTGTAATCCCAGTTCAGCCAAATATTTGCTTATGCTTGATTTCTTCTTCAGGAAAACATTTAAACAGATACTTGACTGCAGTAAAGAGTTACACTCTTGCTGCTGAATTCGAGCCAGAAATGGCTTACATGGCTTCACCTTTGAATTAAAGCCTTCCTTCGCTGGCTCTTCTCTTAGTCGTCAGTAGGTGCTGCGAGTTGGGCTCAGCAGCTGCCTGGGAAGCACGGCAATGGGGCGTGGGAATTGGTGGACTGACGTTTAGCCTTCCAGGATGCCCCAAACTAGCTGGAGTGGTCCCTGAGCTCCAGAACTGGAATTATTTTGTTTGTTTGTTTTTTTCGTTAGGCCTAAAGTAAGGGTGTTTTCCAGCACGGTAGCTTCCCAACTGATGTGCTCCAGATGTACTCCACCAGCAATTTGGGCTCAGGACTGAGCTAATCAGAAGATAGCTGATAGCTCCCCCACCCCAAGATACTTCATGTGAATGTCAGGTCCCGGCACCAACTTCTGCTGTACGTGTCCCATCTGCTTGCCGGCATCAGTGCTGCGCCGTGCCGCGTTTGTTTGTGTGGCACTAGGAACAGCTAAAGCCATAAACGGGTAGGCCATATGTTAAGGCAGAGGTAGCTGCCTACCGTATGAAGTGACATGAGTTAAGAATGGCATTGAGACAAACCAGAGGTGGTTTGGGTTGTTTTTTGGTCTGTTCTTGTGGTTAAATAATATTTTAGAAGGTTTTTTTCTTGTGTTGACAGTTCAACATAATTGTTTCAGCAACAAAAATAAAACATTTGGGACATATAGTTTAATGGACCGTAGCTTTAGCCAAGCCAGGAACGCTGTCAGACTGCAAAGCGAATTCATCTCCTTTTTGGCTTCTGTAAGAGACTTCCCCGCCCCCGTTTCTACTGACATTTCTGATTTATTATGGCACCGGTTCTCTAGAATAAGCATTTGCACTTCAGAGACTCCTTGGGTTTGTGTCTACAATCTTTAAAAGAGTTCATCTGATCAGTAATAATATAGATGAGCTTTATAATAAAACTGTCCACTATAATTTTCCTGGGTTTAAACAGTTCGGTTACATAGACTTTTAAAGACACGTATACTTTCCAAGATTTATCACAATTGTAATATACAAAGAACTCCACTGCTAAGCAAAACGCGTAACTTCTGATGCTTGAAGGAGTTCTGGCTGGTTGTGTAAATTAACAGCATACATATAAATGAGTATTTAATAGTTACTTTAAAATGTTGTACTACTCATCCAACTGTGGCAATTTCACAGGAGCGATTGTTTTTGACATATATATTAAATGGCAAAGACTTGTTTACACATCTATGGAATTAGGGTGTACTTAATGATTTCCTTTGAAGTATGCGCTTTCTGCTCTTGCAATGGGTTCGAAGCCCTGAGAGAGTGTTTGCCTCCAAGATGTTTTCAGATTTGCTGCTAGTAGCAAGCAAACACTTAAAGAAATTGTTTCTCTGTGACTGTTTGTGGCGTGGCACTACTATGTTCCCCGTTCCGTATGAAATCAGATGTGTATAGATCAGTTCTGTTCTGAATAAGCCAATGGCCTCTGGCTTGCTGCAAACTCCATCAAAAATTTAGATTTCTTCCTATTCAAGTTGATTTTTTTTTTCAAGTGTTTACTGAAACGCCATGTTCTGCTGTAATTTAAGCTCAAGTTTTCGATTAGGAGTTGAGCAGACACCAATGTGGACAATGCGTGCAAGGGTTTGGGTATTTATACTGTAGTTTTTAATTCTCTGTTACCATCCTCTAACCATGTCAAAGACTTCTTTTTTCCCCCCCGTCCCTTGCCTGCCTTTCTCCGAGAGGTTAACTTTTGTAAAGAATCAGTTCCATTTAATAGGTGGCATTAGACTGTGTTAGCACATGCCCGATTTCAAAAAAACTTCTTAACTTCAATTTTTATTTCCATACTGAGAACAATTCTGTATGGGTATTTAAAAATATTCTTTACCCCAACCATGCATGGCTACTTATTTTGACTGAGTCCATGTTTCCCCCCTTAGCTTCAAATGAATGCAATGTTTTAAGTACTGTAATAACACCTGATCTTAAAGTAAATAAGTATTTAAAGTACTGTAATATCATTGGGCCTTAAATATATTTAAGGTGCTTGGATATGATAACTCTTATTTAATATTTGGGGTTTTTTTAATTCACTTTTGTCCCCTCTTAAAATCTATTGATGTGCCTCTTACGTAGATGTCTTGATAACTAGTTGGGCTTTTGGCTGATTTAGTAGCTACGCGGGTGAGAGGGGAAGAAAACAACAACCGCAAAAGACCAGCTGAGGAGACGTGATCGCTTCTTGGAGGGTGGTGAGGCCAGTTTGCCACAGTCGAGCTGTAGACATCTCCAGTGATCGGTTGCTGCCACCGCTCCGCTGGGAAAAGCTCTACGTATTTTTGTTTCTCAGTACAGCTGTACAGTCAAACCAGGAACGTGCCGGAGAGAACATGATTGAAACTTTTTTCTTTTTTTAAATGCAGACATGCCAGGAAGTGAAATTCCCCTAAACTTTAATTATTTTTATTTCTCATTTAAAGTTTTTTGTGCTTGAGTGTGTGACTTCTTGTTGCCTATGGTAACATCAAACTTGAAAATTCTGCTGTAACAGCGTTAGAATATTTTCCAGGAAAGCACTGAGTCTTGTTAGACGTATTGTATGTTCTTTACAGATTTTCCTTCTGTCACTGGTTCATAATTGTCCTTTGCCCTGTCAGACTATGCATCTAGAGTTCCACGCTGTATTTCTTACAGACTGTCTGTCTTGGGGGACTTTGTATAACTTGTGGTTTGTGGTAAGCTATTTCCAAGTTAGCAGAATCTGAACTTAAGAATATTCTTGCTTTCTACATTCATACCAGTTTTTTCTGGCACAAACTGGAGGAAAAAGGGGGGCCAGTTTTTATTCTGTTGTATTACAGTTGCACATAGAGATGCTTATTCTTAGAGCAGCAGTGTTGCTCTCCTCATGCTTAACTTGACATTTCATCAAAATCAAAAATAAATCTGCCAAGATTCTGTCCTAAAATCTCTCCACAGTAGACTCGACTCAAGGATGTCAGCTGAGCTCTGAATAACTTTCTAAAATAGAACGTCGTGATTGGAGATCAGGTTGGGTTGGTTTTTTTTTTTTTTCAAGGTTGTAAAATAACATAGCAGAGGCCTCTGAAGTGTGTATGTGCTTTTTCTTTCGAGGTCTTCTAACATGTGCAATTTGCAGATGGATGTGATTTTTCTTAGACTGACCTGAAGAAACTAAGTCTCC
>NW_009637346.1:0-48741 GCF_000690535.1 Cariama cristata | reverse complement strand
ACCGCTTGTTTCTGGCTTTTGAGGTGTAAAAGATTGGAAGCACTTGACAGAAAATGCTACTGAATATACCACCACCACTGTCTGCTTAAACTGAAAAAGCGACTGAGCCCGGTTCTTTTAGGATCTCCTCTTAATGTGGAAGGAAGAAAAGGTGAAATATTGAGATGTTCACATCCTCAAAAGTTCCCGAGAAGTCTAACAATGATATTGGATTAATTTGAATCAATTTGGGCAATATGGAGGCGCTCAGCATTTATTTAAAAGTAGTCAACTAGAATATATTATGGTGGAAGTAATTTCTGTTCTTTGAAGGTGCCATTGCAAAATCCAGAGTGACTTCTGAATTGCCCAAGTGGAAATTCAGCTGATGGGAATCGAGTGAGTGTGATGGCAAATTGAGCAGCACTAGCAAACTGCCTGAGGGGTTCCCCAAGAAAGGGATTTCACCTCCCCACAGCACACCCCCCCCAAGAAAGAGCGAGCTGCTCTTTTTCTCTACAGGTAACATACTTGTCAGGTTACTGGTAACATACTTGATGAACTTGAAGCTTCCTTTTCATAGCTGTATAGCAAGCTTTTAAATAGTTTTGTTTTTTTTTTTCTTATGGATAGCGGGTTCTTTGCTGACAATTCTGGTCTCCTCACATATATAGGAATAGTAGGCCCTTTAAGGAAGGGTCTGAAATTCTCATTTGAGCTGTCTGGGCTGGAGTTAGGGGCAGAAAGTGATGCAGAAGTGCTGGTGGAAGAGAAAGAGGAGAGAGGAGGAAGGTGGATGCTTTTGTATGGTTCGTAGATACTATGGCGTGGCTTGAATTCATTAATTCCTGTCACCTTGAGCTATTTTGTCAAGACTGACGTTCGTGTCGCTGAAATGAAGATGAACAGTCCCGTGAGATCTGCACTGCCACTTCAATTAGACACAGGCTGCCTCCTTGTTTGATGTGTAATATTTCAGTTCTTCCTGAAATTGCTGCCGATTGTGACTGCCTGCCCGCGGTGACCTACCGCTGCCGTGGACGGGGTGGGAAGAGCCCTTCTTGAATGAAGGCAGAGATTGGAGAAGCCTCTCTTCGTCTTTAATGCCCGAATGAGAAGTGGAATGGGGCGTGTGGCGTAGGATTTTAAACGGTTTTGCTGCTCCCCTTGATTTTTACAGCGCTGTTTGGAACATCATGAGTCTCCGTATTAAAAGCCACTGGAAGTCAAAAAGTCAACTGTGATCCATGTCTTTGCCAAGGCAGAAAGAGCTCTGCTTGCTGTGTAAGGGGGCCTCATAGATCCCACCCATGTGAGCTGCCCTGGAAGCAGGCTAAAAATATAGTGTCAACCACGTAGGAACTTTAAATATTGAAGTAAATATGAGCCGCTCAATCTGGTTTATTAAATTTCGCTGCTTGCTTTCCTTATCCATTTAAAAAAAAACCAACAGTTTTTCCTCTGAAACTCTTGACACATACTTGTTTTGGTCATCTTTTTTTTTTTTTTCTTTTTTTCCTTTAAGAGGAACAGTTTATATCAGCACTTTCCTTCGTATTAACCAAAATGTTTTGCAAGATGATAGGACTTTGAATAAATTCAGATCTTAGAGGTCTTGTCCAGTACTTAATGAAACTATCACCTATTTCTGTGGGAACCCTGCTTCCCTGAGGCTCTGAAAACAATCTTGAGAGTGATCTAAAAGGATGTTTTCATGCCCTAAGATGATATTTTCTTTTATGTGTGTGTTGTGTGAATTTGGAGGCTGTCCGTACATTTGTGTTTTCTATAAGCTGGGTTTGTGGAAGGAAAATGATAGCGCATTCTTCAATAACGTCTCGCTGACAGAGGTTCAGACGATGCTAATGCTGAGGCTGTTAAGTGGGGGTAATAGTCTGTCTGTTTGGCTTTGGAATGAAATACAGCAGGTTTGTAACCACGATGGAAAGTTATAAGCAGAAAGTGGCAACGAAATGTGAGTCAAGTGCTTTGCTTGGGAAAATTGACAGCACTTCAACCCTTTTTATATAATAGCTTGTTTTTAAACTGCTGTAAGTCTCTCTCCATTTCATGTTTCTGTTGCTAGGAAGTCCATTGTATTTGTCACAATGTTTTTAAATGTGAAGGAATATGTTTCAATAATTCAGTTCTGGGCTATGGAAATATGCTAATTCGCTTTATTGGAGCCATAAACCAGAGCTTTAGCTAACTTTCTAATGTTACTCATTCTAAATATGCTCTGGAGTTCATCCAGACCTGTCTCGGCCAGTTTATTCTCCTGGGTGGTTTGGTTGTTTGGGGTTGTGGGGTTTTTTTTGGTGGTGTGGTGTGTTGTGTGTTTTGGTTTTGTATATATTGGGTTTTTTGTCTGGTTCCCCCCCTTTGGGCATTATGGTGTTCGCTCACGTTTTTCCTGGGAGAGGTTCTGTTGGACGATGTCTCTGAATCCCGGGTCCATGGTGATTTCTGCAGTTGAACGCTAGTTTTAATAAGTGGAATTTCTCTGATACAGTCACTTCTCCAGAGTACTTTAAAGCATAAGGCTAAAGCAGGAAGGATGACATAAATACTTTATTGTGTGGAAATTAGACTTGATTTAAGCAAGAAACTTGCGTTTTCTTTACTTGGAGGCCTATGCGTACATGATTATGAGGGTAACGAGTACATTTGTATGTATTGAAGCTAATGGGATTAACCTTGCTTGTTTTAACAGAAACAATGTCACAGTCTTATAGACTATATATACCCTATCTAGTTACATGTACATAGTTACCTGTGAAATAGTTTGTAATCTCTCACCTTTGTGTAGGTTGGTTGACTAATGCGTGTATCAAATCTTTCTTTTTCAGATCTGCTTTGAGTGAAGTTTGACAAAAAATGTTACAGCGGTTTTGTCTCTGGAAATGGTTAGCTGTAGGGATTGCAGTTGCTACTCTCTTAGCAGGTTGTTTGGCCCAGAATGATGAAGGTAAGGTTTTTGCTGTGGGGGCGTAAGGGTGGGATGATGCTGTGATTTCATTTTAATTTCCCCTTCCTGAAATTATTACTTGAACAAGTAGTTTGATACTTGGTAGGAAAAGGATGTGACAATAAAGAAAGAGCTGGGTATGTTTCATGATTTTAAAAATCTGCTGGTGATTATATTTTACAAAGCTGTTGATTTACCTGGCCAGATAAGTTACGATTTTTGAACTCTGGCATTAAAATTTGTTTCCTCTTACTCATTGAGCAAATACTTTACCTTGCTTTATTTGTAAATCAGCAGTTACAGCACTCAGAACAGGAGTCTGAGAGAGAATCGTTAACGGGCTGTATGCTCATCTGACCAAAAATTTGAGAAGAGATCCCCAATGAGGGTCTTCTAGAGCAACAATACTTCAGAAACCCTGAAATGTGGCACCAATAGCGCATGTTCATCCTCACAGAATCTTTGTGGAATTTATTTAAGAGATGCCAGAAATTGTGTTCTGCCAGTTATCTACAGTAATGAAAAGTTGCAGACCTTGATAACTGATTAAGATTTATTCTTTTGAACAACTTAAAAAAGTTGGAAGAACCGAGTTTGACAGACTTGTTCTTAAATACTCTTAAGAATAATGAAGGGGATAAGTAAAAACTGAGTACGGCTTCAAAATGTCAGTAATGAAGTTGCTCATTATAAACGGCACTTATGCCTTCCCTACAGGTAAGCTGTAATAGTACGTATTTATGACTTAGTCTTGCAGCTGGATTTTCTTTTAGAAAACTCTTATTTTGGCAGTTACAAAGTACAGTAGTTTTTGCTTTCATGAGAAGGCTTCGGTCCTACTTGAATTTTGCTTAGTTTTTTTGTTATCAAGTATGTTTTTCTTGCTCTACTAATTGTTCTCCAAATGTCCTTTTATTCCCTTCTGTCCCTCGGCCCAGCCCTATGTTGTATTTGATGTCTGTAGTATACAAGAAAACTAATTTCATTTTATCTGTTTTTATACGTTGTCATTTTAAGTGTAATTCTTGACACTGAAGTGTATGGGCTGCTCATATTTCAGATACTTGATCTGTGCTTGGGTACAATTAGCTTGCTTTTTAATCGTTTATTATAGCGGAGGAGTGGGGCTATTATGCTTTGCAACGTTGGACTTGGTGATGGTTGTCAAGCGGTCTTTGAGCAGCAAAATACTAGGTTTGAGGGAAGAGAGGCTGCATGGCAGTGGGATGTCCCTGGGGTGTTCAGCAGCCTGGAAGGAAGGAGATGCTGGAGAAAATGGGGATGAGTTGAAGGGAGGGGAGGGAAGCGGGGTGATGGGGCTGCTCTGGGCTATGTCTGTGCTGGGGTCAGGAAAAGAGAGCGCTCATGGGAGGCTGAATATATAAAGCAATACTTTTTACTGTGATCTTCTTTGTAGTCACACGGGCAACATCATAACATTCAGCCAAAAAGACATCTTTGCTCAAAATAACATTGTGAATTTCAGTTAAATACCAATTTCTAGTTACACTTGAATGATGCCAAAGTGTGCAAAGCACTTGGCACATATGACCCAGAAAGTATCGTAGTAGGTAGTTTGAGATTTCAGAACAGGAGAACAGATTCCTCAGGTTTCAGTTTTTGTTCCCATCTACTTCTTATATGACAACCTTCTATGTTAATTAATGTCCCTCTCTCAAAAGCATGTAAACAGTGCCGTTTTGTTAGAGGTTGTTTAGAGGAAGGGACAGATAGTTGTCCACAGTTATGTATAAAGCTCTCATTTGTTAATGATAGCGGGACTGAAAATGTATTGTAACTTCCTTAGGCTGTAAACGTGTCGTTGCAGCGAGTGATCGGTTGTTCATAAAACCGTTGCCTGACGGGATCACGTGGGAGGAGAGTCTGTGCACTTCTTCACTTCTGTGTCAGGAGTTGGTGTGAGGAGGTGAAAATTGCATTGCTGAGAGGGAGCAATGGCGGCAGGAACTCGGCTAATTAGATTTCTTTTTGTTTTTTTAAATTGCCTTCCACCAGTTTGACTTTTTATTTGCTTCTTATATCGAATGCTTGCAGTAATTCTATGAAAACTTGCCGATAAAACCTTCGCTCGTGTCTCTAGGAAACGGAGAAGACCTGAAAATACAGAATATTTTGAAGTCAGGTCTAAATCTTGTGGATGACTTGGTTAGCAATATATCTACTCCAAATACCTACAACTTTGAAGACAGTATTCAGACAATGTTGGGGTTTTACAGACTTTCTTTTAGTGCATTAAATTCTTAAAAGTTTGTGTTTTCTGCCTAAGCCGGTGTTTCAGATGAGTTTACAAGGATCCCTGCTGGTGTGGCCACATCATGATATTCCTCCTGGGGGTTTGTGTGGTGGGTTTGACTTCTTTGGGTTATTTGGTTTGGTTTGTCCTGGCTCATGCTATTTTGTTTAGCACAGAACCCAAACTTGTTTTTATCCCTAATGATAATGTTCTCACATGCAGTCTGAGCAGAGGAGCTGTGCTTTTCAATGACTATCCATTTGATGCACATAGCCAAGAGTGGTGTTGCTTTACTGCAGGGAAAATTCAGAAATGCCATTGCTTGAGGAACATGCAGCACCCCGATACAAACACAAGAATGGATGGATTCCCCCCCCATGTTCAGAAGAGGGTAAATTGAGCTAAAAATACTTCTGATATCTTCAAGGTACTTTGTATAAATTTTGTAGTGCTATAATAGGGAAAAAAATTATATGGAAAGTAATTTAAGACAGAGTGGTGTACTGGTTACTCAACAAAGGACACCCAGCTAATGTGGCAATACTTGTGAAAACAAATACTTCAAAAAATGTTTCTTGCAGCTAAATAGAAAACTGTGTTTTGTAATTACATCATTGCAGAGAAGTACTTTGGCATGCCTGGGACTGGTAAAGTTGTTCTAATTTGCAATAACAAAATTTGTAATCTAATGTATAACATAGAAAAGATTCATTCTTTTAGCAATTGCGATTTAAAAACAGTGCAGTTATTTTAACAACAGAACAATCATGAATACAAACAGGAAAAATCAATTACGGCAGAAATTATAACCTATTTCTTTGCATCTAGTATGCAAATGATATGTTTTCGTGGTTTTAGCTGTGCATATTTAGTTAGCCGCATGCCTCTCTTACTGCATTTTGCTCCATTAGCTCATACTTTCTCTATTTTGGTTGTCTTTGCTTGACCTCCTGAGTCATCAAATCTTCCCCAGCCACAGCAATTAATGATGCTACAAACATAATAAAAAACTTAGCCTTAAAACCTTTATCAAGGACTGCCTTGGAAAGGGTTAAGCTGCTTTCTTCCTGTACTTATTAGAAAGCTTCCGCAGCATCTCATTTGTTCATTTGGCTCAGTGCCATTGTCTCATAGAAATGAGGCCATTTATTCGTGGCTAGCTGATAGTGCCTGCCTCATCTTTCAGTTCAGGTAATGTGTTTCCATCACTGATGTTTCTGCTCTCCAGCCGAAGGAACATTTAGAGAACAATAATTCCCCCTCTTGGTTTTTGCTCGCTAAATTGAACAAACACGTTTCTGTAGCTGCCCTTGCAAAGTAGATTCTCCTTCCCCTCGTGATCCCAGTGGTCCTGCTATGTCCCTCTTTTGGCTAAATTCCTCTTTTGAACGTGGTTGCTGGCATTGATGCTTTGTACCCAGGTGACATCCTGACAGGTCTTTAGGATGCCAGCTGTGCTTGGCTGTCTCTGTTGGAGTTACTGCACTCAGGAAAGCGTATTTTGTGCATCGGTGGCTGGCGGTTGTGCTGCAATGTAATACTGCTCTGTCTTTTTCTATCATCATCTGTAACTGATAAGCATGGGCCTTTAGGGATGATTATTTTTTTTTTCATAGCAATGTTTTTGTCGCTGGTGTCTAAGTGATGTGCAAAGCAATCTCACGTTTGTGCTCAAGTTTTGTTTCCATTTGTGCCACTGATAAATTTGTGTTCTGCATTTCTTCTTCCAAGTTTTCAGTGAACTGAAATAGCAGTCGTAGGTTACTACTCATCTGTAGAGAACTCGATCGCCTTTCAGGACAAAGTACCCATCTGAACTAAGTCTCCTTGTCATCCCATTTTAGCCAGCTCTCTTCAGGTGCTGCTTAAAATTTTGATACTAATCCATCCTTTCCAGCTTAATCATTTCTTGTGGGGAGTATGTAAAATCTATTGATGAAATGCAAATACTTTACAACTACTCTAGTCCCTTTATATAAAAACACACGCCCCCCCAATTATTAAAAATGCAGTTCTTTTGTTAGAGGGTTATCGCATTAGTCTCAATGTACTGTGGAACACATTTAGTATTTTCTTGCCATGATTTCTTTGTATTATTCTTTTGCTCAATCATATGCTAAAATAAACGTAAGGCTGTGGGTGGATGAGTAATGTGGTGGTGGTGTTTGAGTTAGGTGGGTTTTTTTGAGAGAGAGAAACCTGGTTTTACGATTTCTGCTGCCCCTAGTTGGCTCTTTTCCAAGCAGGAGAAATGCTGCAAAGATTGCCCCCCAGTAATACTTTAGCTTAAGTAAAAGTAGAAATGTCAGTTATAGCCTTGCAATATGTGAAATTAGGTCAGCTACAATCTCTTTTATTTTTATAGCGCTACTCTATGAAGTTCAGAGGCAAACTCTCAAGCTAAAAGAAGCAGCAAAGAGGAAGGTGAAAACCCAGGATCCGATTTCTTTCCTTTTTTTTTAATCCAGTATGTATGACTAGAAAAAACACTTCAGCAGCAATCTTTTGGTCAGTAGAGAAGGCTGCTGAATTTAAAAGCTGTCTGCGTGCACTTTCGTGCCACACCGAACTGATCGAGCAGAAATGACCATTTGACAATTAACAGACTTAATAGTCTTCAGCATTTAGACTTAGTATATACCCATCGTGAAGGATATAGCTGCGAACTTGGGGGTACCACTAATTTATTCTTTAATCTTAAAAGATGAAAGAAAGGCAAAATTAATTCTGGTGACTGTTTAAAAACAAAAGAAAAGCAAAAACAAACCTGAAGATCCACCAACAAAAGTTGGAATGATTCTGTTACTAGGATTTTCAGAAGTGTTTAATGGGATTGTGAGTTGTGGTGATCTGTTAAATAGAATGGCATCTTCGAAGGATTTTTGAAGATAGCCATTTGTTGGGAGCTGCTTTTAACCTAAAGTTGACTTGTTTTTCCTTTTTTATGAATAAAAGGTTTGAGAAGTCCCTTACCTTTCACTTGAAGATTTTTTTTTTTTAACTGTAAAACAAGAACGCTGACAAAAATCCTCAATTAATACACGTGGAGATAAGACTGTCTTGATCTTTATGTTACCTTGTAATGCAGGTGCAAATTCGGATCGTGTTTTTGGGGGGGCTCTTGAGGGGCAGGAGGGGAAAGTGTGGGCTTCTAATCTTCTCGTTTCAGACTCCTTTCCTTACTTTTGACTACTCCAACCTGTTGAACAAGAGATGTGCCATTGATATCTGCACTGTGGAATACGTATCTGTCACTGATGGCTCAGGGGGGTTTGTTTACTTCTAACTAACCAGTTGGATCTTTTTGCAAAGTGTAGGACTCGCTAGCAGGAGTGCCTTTGCGGGACAAAGCTTTCATGCTTGGGAAGCTTGAAGGAATACGCGTTAGTGTTTTCATTGCAGTCTTAACTTACCATGTAGATGGAGAGGGGAAAAAACAAACATAATCTCGTTTTGGTTGAAATATAAGATAGTAGATAATTGCTTTTTGTCCTTAAGCTAATGAAGGCCCTTTGAAGGGCTGAATCAACAGCAGTGGTTTTTGTGGGGTGTAGAGACTTGTCTGGGATAAAATGTATGGTAGGGAGAAATTGAGGATATAACTGACTTTAGCGGGACTTGGTGGAAAGCTCTGATGGCTAGGTATTGAAAATATCTCCCATCACGGTGTATGCGTTAGGGTTGTGTTGAACATTAAACACTTTTTTCTTTTTTTGGGTGTGTGGTTTTTGTTTTTGTTTTTTTTTCTTTTTCTTTTTTCTTCTCCCCTTGTATGCAAAGCAGGCTGTGTGGGAAGCTGCCCAAGGCAGCAGATTGCCAGGGGAGCCCGACCGCCTGCCTGGCTGTGCTGAAGGAGCTGCTTGAGAATAATCTCCGACGGCACCACCCTGCTACTGTTTTTCCTACTACCGCCGAGAGAAGGGTGCGTGGCGACGGCTGGTTTAAAAGTAGGCTAAAAGCAGACCTCATTTATATCAACATTAAGGTTTTCGGCCTTTGTATCAAAAGAACAGAAACTCGTGACTCCTTTTCCACATTGAAAAAACCCCAAACTAGAGCTCATTGGATTTATTTTCCGTGGGCTTGATAAGCTGAGCTGACTCACCTTACGGGTGCGTAACTGCTAGATCTGGAGGAGGAGGGTGATGCTGAGTCTGGAAGGGCTTAATAGCAGCCTCCAGGTTTGGCATAACGTGAAACTGTATCCTCACTGGATTCTTCCACCTGAAGCTCAGACTTTGCAAGGCATGTGGGCCAGGCAGGAAGAAACGCCTCTCTTGCCAACTTCGACACTTAGAAGGTGTTGAACTAATTGAGGTTAAGTCCATCTATAGCTAGTGCTGGCATCTGAAATGAAATAAAATTTAGGCTAATCAGAAGGTTTACTTATCCAAATATGTATTTCACTTCATAAGGGTTAAGCGGGCGAATTTTTTTTTTATCAGGAGGTAAGGAATAGCCATTTAAATAGTCTTTATCTTTACCCTGAGTGGGAGATTGCTTTTTAAATGAGGCTTTTCCTGTGAAAACCATAAATGTGCAATTCACTTTTGCTACTAGGATAGTTCAGGCATAAGCTCCTTCAGCTGTTTTTCTGCTGCATCAGGTTCCCTCTGTTAGTTGCTGTTTTTTATTCAGTCTCACAGTCTTATGCTACAAAATTGAGTAACTAAAGGGCCTTAGAAATGCCTTTAAGAGGCTATTTTAAAAATAAAACTGTTTCAAATCTTGACGTATTACTGCTGGACAGGAAATTAACTCAAGAAAATGCGTATTTGAATACATGTAGCTCATTTGTCATTCCCTAAGCCCTGTACTGTACATACGTGGTGAACGAAGAGAAATGCAAACAGGTGCTTGCCTGAGGGCTGCCTGGGAAAGGCTCGCTGCTTCAGAACAGAAGTAATTTGGTTGTTTATGGAGACTTGCTGCTTTTGGTTGGGAACTCTGGCACTTGGCTCTGCAGTGATCCTAAAGGGAAAAGAGCTGGCCTCGATGTCTTTGAATTGCAGCTCAGCCATTAGTTCTTCTGAAGGGTTTACTTCTTCAAAGGGTAACTGATGGGACGTCTGAAGTGCCACTAGCACCGCTTCAAGTCTGCAGAAGATTGATTTCCCTTTGGCAAGAGGCGAGTTAAATTAATGAAATATGGGCATTGGAAACAAGGTTCATCTTAGTTAATGTGCAAATTTCAGCCCTCGGTCTCCTGGCAGCAGTGACCGAGTACCCTGCGTGCTCCCTGGGATGGATGAGGCAGGAAACCGCTTGTTGAGAAGCAACAAATCCCAGATCCCAACACCCTTGGAACAACCAGGCTGGGGGATCTAGCTAGGAACAAACCTCTTCTAGGCACTGACCTACCAAGTTCTTTCTGCTCAGCCTTATTCTTTGGCCAATTTAATTCTTCAAAATACTCTTCCAAACAATCTTTGGTTTTATATATATATTTTTTTTTTGGTGTCGTTGCATGTGTTCTGACATTGTTCCCCACAAGATAAACTCCGTCTGTGCTAATCCAGTAAATCTGTCTCTTGATTACCTGCTGAATTGCTGCTATACTTCCAGCTGCATCAGCAGAACGTCCTTATTTCATTTTATTCCGGTTTTCTCTTAAGCATAAAAGCATTTGCAGATCAGTAGGCCACTAGACCTAGTAATAGGATGGCTTATACTAATTGACCATATATATCTTTACTAGGAGGCCCTTAGTAAGAACAAAGGTAAATATTTTAACTTGGCTATTTATCGAAATAACTTTGGAGGAAATCAGACTTTAAAATTGTTTTTGAAGAGCAATAACTATAGACTAGTCTGACTTTCAAAAAACTAACGGAGATATACTACAAATGACAGCACTTAGAATCTACCTGTGTCCCTTAGTGCCATATTATTCATATCATGGTCCACTATTTATTTGCTTTGCCTACTCGATTTTTATTTTTATTGGAAATATTGTGCTGACTTGTTTGTATTCACATATTGTATATGTAGCAATAGTTTGGAAACTGAGAATTCCTGGGTGTGTCATGGTGATGTGGGAGGCTGGATAATCTTTTTTTACAGTAAGAAGTATGACAGCAGCTGTCTATTTGTGTCAACAGGGAAGCTTTGAGCTACTCAGAGTTGAGGTTGGTTGTAGGTAGCCTGTAAACATAGAGGGCTTCCAGTAAGTTTTCCACTGCATGATTACTTGGGTTATGTACCTAAATTATGGCTTAGATATACAGTATTTGTAGCACAATTATTTTTTTTCTTTACTGAAGCTTATTTTCAGAAGAACTCTTTCTGGAAGCGTTTTCTTAAGATGAAGCAATAGGTCTGGGGAGAGGAGTCTGAGCTGTTAGGAAACCCCAAAGTTGCAGCGTGCTCTACCGTAGACGTCATTGCAGCCCCAGGACGTGTGAGGAATGGCATGAGGTATGAGTTGAAACACAGAGGTACTTTCTGAGTGGAAACTGAAGTTTCCAGAATCCATTAATTTACCCTTTTAAAGCCTCTTTAAAGTCAGGGAGTGGGGAGAAACACCCATTTGGTTCTTTCCTCTTTCTTCAGGCTTTCCCTTCTTTCTGCTGGCAAGGAATTCTGGTGCACGTCCTCTTTCGTGCTCAGTCTTCTGTAAATGCCCATTTTTGTGCCTTATAACGATCTCCTCCTTATCTTTGGGGTTCCCTGTTCTGCCACTGTCCTTCGCTGCACGCTTGGCAAGCAGCATATTCCTTCTGCTCCTATGCATCCCTGTCACTCCTTTGTCATATCACTTTCCAAACGCTTATACTGTTTTCCCTCCTCTCAGCCCAGCAGTAAGAATTATTTTCTGAATGTTTATAAGAGACTGTCATATATTAACAAATAAACTGTGATGGAAACTACCTCCCTGTTGCTACTATACTTCAATTTAATCCATTTTTTTATGAGAAGTATGTGTTTAAAACAAGGCCCGGAAACTTCAACTTGATCAAAACTTGATTTTACTATGATGTGATTTTCATGTAACAAGAACTGACTCATAGCTGTGTCCTTTAGAGCACAGCTTTTGTGCGTTACAAATGATGGATTTGGTTTTGAATTGCTTCAAATGCCCAGTTTTGCTTCAGTTCCATTAATTTATATATTAGGAGTGACATTCTTAACTGCATCAATAACGAACATAAGTTTTTTTCTGTTTTATTATGTGGCAAAGACATGATTGAACAGTGGGTTATTGCAAGGACATCTCCAATTACAATAGCACTAAATAGGAAGTTTTAAGTAATTAGTATAGAAGAAGGTCAGTAGTACTGTAACTAGATTGTTCTGAAAAAAAAAATGAAGTGTGAAATCTTTTTTCAGAGAAGCTCTTGATTTTTCTTGTCGATTGCTTGGTGAGTACAGACTCCTACTTAGGAAGGCTTTAAAGTAGAGGTCTGGGTTTTCCAGGGTTCTGGAAGGTCTGAACTCCTGCAGGATGTGAGTTGATGCCCCAGACAGCGTTATCTCTGCTCCAGTGGGTGCAGCGGGAGCAGCGGCGTGTGCTTGGGCGATAATTGTAAAGGATGAGCTCTCCCAGCTCATTTCAATGTATTCATTTTACAGTAATCATTTTCAGATTAGAGGATCATTACTGTTCAGCTGTTGTCTATCATTAAGCATAGACAGTGGTTTCCTTGAATAAAGCTCGTGTGAACTCGGGTGATAGCTAGGGATTTATATGGAATGCCTGTGGCGAGGAAGTGCTTGGGGTTTTGAACCTCAAACCGAAAACCATCACCAAAAAAACCCCAAACCTAACACCCTCTCCCCCTTTTCCACAAATATTGCTGTAGTTCTTGAAGTAACTGCAGTTTGTAACACTGTTAGCCCGTAGTGTCAGGTGAATGAATGCCTTAGGCTTTTGCAACAGGTAAGACTATGATGTTAATATTTAATGGGAACTTAATAGAGCAAATAGAGTGGACTATGAAAGATTTTTGTCTTGAAGACTTTTGCCCTTACGCACAGACGTGATCAGTGGGTTTCCTCCCAGGTAAATACCCTCCCTCTCATCTCTTCTAGGGAATTTTTTTTTTTTAGTGATGAAAAGTTTAGGGTAAACAGAAGACAGCAATAAATGGATTTAAAAAAAAAATAGTAGTCCAAGGATCTTATGGAGTTAGGTTTTAAAAAATACTAAAATAGTACTCCTTTGCTGCAGTATTTATTAGCCAGTGTACTGAGGCACAGCAAGCCTTAAATTGGTGTGGAGATGAATAGTTCATATATGTAGGCTACAATGAGCAGAAATCACATATTTAAATTATGTCAAGTTATTGTACTGCTCCTAGTTAAGCCTCATTGCAAAGTGAAGGGCTGAGGAGGTGAAAAAGCAGGCAAGGGAGAGAAATTGTGTTCTCGAATTGGATTTATAGATAAATGGGATTTCTCTGCAATTAAGGGCTGAACAGATCTAGTCCGAATTACCTTGGAAAGCCGGTTTTCACAGAACGATGGGCGTTGGGTGTGAGTTTGAGTGTGTTTACCGCTAATGCCATTCCAATTTTCTTTTTTGAATTCAGTAGTGATAAACATGATCGCTTCTTGTTTTAGAAACATCTAAATGAGGTTTCCAGTCAAGGTATGGCAAACTGTTAGAGGCATTTTAAAATACAGAGTCCTGCAGAGCAGTAAATAGTTTACTTGCATTGTTTGCTTTTCTTGATCCTGTACTGTAATATCATAGTTTTAGTCTCTGATTTTTAAGCTACTGATTATTTTGCCTACACTATTGATGCAATATGAAATACTGGATTTATTTGTCCCTTAAATAGGTCCAATCCTGCTCTGTGGTCCTATCTGTTAGGAAAACAAGCTATTGCCAAAAGAAATATTTTTCCTCTTCGTTTGCTGGAATGAGGTGCTTGTAGTTACTCAGTTATACTGACAAGAAGGGTTTTCTGTTAGCAGTATCATCTTGTTTTGGAACGTCGTCGGTTTGAGCAGCTACATATAGTTTTGTTAATGCCAAGTGGTTCCCTGACTTTAGGGATATATAATGGGACAGGAGTTAATTATTTGTCCGGCTGTGCAAGTCTTGCATGAGACTGGTTTCACAGCTTATTTCTAAACAGAATTGTTTGGAACAGGCTTATTTGTTGGGTCCGAGAGATTAAGACAGTTATAAGCAGCTAGGCATCTCCTTCGTTTAAAAATTTCATTCGAACCTCCGAAGAATCCAAGCTTAAAACAAGGCATCCGTTGTTGCCTGGGTGTTGCTGGAGTCTTTGGTTTTGTTGCTTTTCGTTGCGACCACTTGGCCGATGCAGACTGATCACGTTTTTTGAGAAATAGCTGGGCTTTTTTTGTTCCAAGGTGGGTAACACAGCACAAAAATTAATTACTCAAACAACATAGTAAGGTTTGAAAAACTTTCAGGAGAAGAAAGAAAACAGAGTGGACTATTTTTTCTTCCACATAGTATAGCTGATGATGATACTGGATGAGAGAGCAGCTAATGTGTTTTATTGTTATGAGTTTATGGTGATTATATTATTCTCTCCCATCTTCTTACATAGAAATAATAGGTTTTCCTCATCTTTGCAAATATTTCTTGACTTATCAGACTTGTTATTCCCCATAAAATGGTTGGGAATCTGCCACGTGAGTCATTATAAAACCTACCGTGAATCTGCGCTAATGCCCCCGCGTTGTCAGCAATCGGTCGTCAGTGCCGAGAACTGAATCTCCTCTCAAATGGGATGAGTCCCACTTGCCAGGCGATGGGGAGTAGTTCCCTGTAGCTGATGTTCGTTAGGATGACTACTTTAGAATTTAGAACAGGATTTGTACCACTATTATTACCTGTAATTCCATGGTATCTGATGTTTTATCTCCAGGTTTTGAGATATATAAAGATGAAAACCAGTATCTTCAAGCTTATGTCATGATTGTCTCCAAAGTTCAGCTTTGCAGTTATAGTAAGAGGTGCGAAATGGCTTTTTGAGCCACTGGTGCAGATCATTTTGTTTAGTATGCAAAGGTTCAGAAACTTTAGCTCTGTTTCCTTTTCTTCAGTGCCTTTTTTTTTTTGTACTTTCAAGTTTTCCTTTACTGCTTTTTACTGCAAAATTAATTGAAAAAATCTGGGCACTGTTCTTTACTAGCTTTCGAACAATTTGAGTTTTTTTTAATAAAACGTTTCATGTGAAATATGAAACAGAAGAAGCATTTATCAATGCAGACTGGGAATTTTCTGGTAAGAGACTAGAGAAATTTTTGTGATGTTTTCCTCCTGAGAAGCATTTTACTGGTTATTTGAACCCTTTCTCCTGCTTGGCTACAGTACAGGAGTTGCTAAAGTGGAGAAAAAATTATGATCTATTTAATATTGTAAATACCATCTCATTTGGTAAGCATTGTTTTGGAAATGAGAAGAGGAGGTTTGAAGTTTTTCATGTGCGTAGGTACGTTTTGTGAGCTGTCTGTTCCATTGACCCTTTCCTAGTTGGTTTGGGGTTGGGATTTTTTCGGAGGGGGCAGAAATGCCCTCATACATCGCTTGTATTTGAACATGCCGTATATCTGCTATTTTATGACATATGTAACTCTAGCAAACTTTCATAGCCTTAAATTTATTTCAGCAGCAGACATCAGTCAGTCACAGATGTTATTTTACAGTCTTTGTTGACAGAGGGTTTTTTTTTTCAGTTTCTTCTTCACTAAAGTGCCACGATCCATAAGATATGTTTCTTATGAGATGCTCACAAAATATGTTTGTCCTGAGAAGAAATCTATTCCTGTTCGATTAAAGGGGGCACCTGCAATTCCTGCTAAGTGTAATAACACAGTATGTGAGGAAGATGCTTTCGTTTGATAGAGATAGGGTTAGGAGCATTAACTTGGAGTTATTTGTATGTTTTCGGGGGGAGGGCAAACCAAAAAACCTACCTCTTCCTTGCTTGTGTAACAACGTAATATCTTCTGCAAAAACCCTGCTGCTTCTACATGTGCAGTGTAGTTTGGGAATATTAGAGAGGCTTTCTTCAGAAATGCTCTGGAATAATTTCTGGGTGAACAGATGACGATGGAGAAACTTGACCAAAGAGAAGTGAAGAACTCGTGAAGCGTCGCTCTGTGAAGCTGTGGCGTTTTGTCTTTCTGGGCTGCGTTCGTTGCAGGTTAGCACTGTAAAGCTAAAGACAAGCCCAGAGATTTGTTTTGTTTTCTGGTGCTGTTCAAATTGTGAGCTGCCGTGTTAACCTTAACTCTAAAATTTTGGTTATCTTGGGGAAGAGGGGTGAAGGTGAATGATTTGAAAGTGCAAATTTACCGGTAGTTTAGAAGAAAATGAGAACTACTCGTGTCAGTGAGCTGACGAGGAGATGGAGGATCCTTCAGCCGCAGAAAATGGCAGTCAGCATCGCTGTCGGTAGGCTGTAACTGCTCCTTGAGATCTCTCTGGCAGTATCTCAAAGGTACACCAACGGTGTCCGTTTTTCAAATCTCAAGTGCACAACCTGCAGGAAAGCAATATTATTTTCCATTTAATGAGCTTTAGCGCATGAGCAATTAAGACGACATAATTGAATGAAGCTAATCAGGAAGACACAGAAGCTTGCCTCTGGGATGCTGCTCAAGTCAATTGCTCCTCATATCTACAATTTTATCTGTTTAGTTAATAACACCAATGGGTATAGTGGCACGGGCTGGTGGTTTTACAGCTCCAGGGGTGTAGCAGTTTTGTTTTGTCTTCAAGCCTTAGTCTTTTTATCCTGCTAAGGAGGTAGTGATTAACAGGTGATGAGAGTCTCTGCTTGGCTAATAACATTCCGGGTGCTCAAAGAAACGTGATGGAGACCACTGTATTTGAAATGTCTTTGAATTGCTCAGCGTACGAACTGCAGATAAAGCTAGACATTTACAGGTATGATCTTCCCATAGTTCCATGTAATTGGTGCACCTGTTGTTCTCTGATAATTAAAATAGTTATAAACATACTGACAGGGAAAGATAAACTGAGCGAATGGCTTCAGGTAAATGACCGTTTTCTTCATTATCCAGAACTAAATCCATAATGAACCGGAACCTTACAAAAAAAAAGTTAAATTCATTTTATACTTCAAGAGCGTAAATAATCATACGTAGAAAATAATAATAAAGAAGTCCCATAGCTGTGCTCAGCTGTTTTCTTACAGTCCTTGTGGGTAGAACCTTTGTATAATTAAGTACTAGAGGTATGAAAAGGAAATGCTTTATCTGCTTGTTCTTCCAGGGTAATCAATGGCTTGGGATTTATTTTCAATTGTGCATCTGGCTAATACAAAATTAATCAACCTCTCCATTACAGTCAGCCTGGGTATGGAGTTGAAGCCGAGTACTTTTCGGTCAGGTGTGCTACTTTATCAGTGCCTGTGTGCTAGATAAAATAGAAAAAAAAAACAAGGGTTGAATTGGGATTAAGAGGGGAATAGTTTCGGGCACTACTGGATGCTAAGGATGCGTTTAAAACCTACAGAAATATCTGTGCAATTGCCGTCTCATCTGCAGGATTATTTTTCAATGCTACCTCATAGGTGGAAACCTTACAGGAAGAATTTGAAAGCTCCCCTATATCCTTCAGTGTCCAGCTGTAGAGATGAAACTGAGTCCAGCTTGGAGGCATCGCTTTTGTCCTCCTGCTGGTGGCCTCTACGTAGGCTGTGGATCCACAGCGTTACTATAGTTTTGTAATTTAAGAAAAAAACAGATTCTTTTTGCTGCCCATCCTTACTGATGTAAAACTTCCCCGAATGTGAGCTTGAATTGGACTGACTTAAGTTACACCTACTAATACTTGGCCTTTCTTGTCAAACGCTGTTTTGAGAAGTGTTTGTGTGTACGTATGTATTTTTTTGTGCACGTATGTATTTGGAGGGGAAAGAAGGATCGTTGGTGGGCAGAAGCTGATACTCCTTTGGCACTCGTAGTTTTTCATACGAGTGAAAACACTGAGAAGAGCTGTATCTTTTCAGGAACAGAACATCGATCTTAGTTTCTGCCATCAAATCTTCTTTTCTTTTGAAATTTTGATAGTCTGCAGTAAGAAGCTGAACTTGCATTTTATGTTAATTTACCTGTACTCCTTATTAGCCCTGGGAGCAGATTTGTTACCTGCTTTTATGATATTTCTTCACTGCTTGGTGTCTTGGGAAGCACAAAGGTACCACCACTGTGTCTGTTTTAGGAAAATATGTTTTTTCCATGTCTCCAACTCTTCTAGAGATTAGTGATAGAGAGAGATTTTGATGGTAATCAGTATGTCCTATAAGCTGTTTATTTTTGAAACTGTTCTCTAAGTAGGTAAAAATGGAGAAGTAAGTATGTTGAGGGTTTGGAGTCATATTGCAAGGGATATGAAATGTCTTTTTCAATGTAGCAGAAACGTATCGAGCCTCTTCTTGCAGTTTATCTGTTGTTTGATGATAAAGGTTTCAGACGGCAAGTGTACCATGCTTGGACTTCGGTTTCACTAGTGTTATTAAAAAAAAAAACACCACAAAAAATTCATCCTGTCTAAAACGTATAAGTTTCTGGAAGAAATCTTTTTAGTGTTTAGAACTTGGAGAGCCCATGGACTGGCATCAACCGCTTTGCTTGGCTTTAACACCATGTTTTGGGGGTGCTTGGCTTGAGTTGGGCATCCTCTCCAGACAGGTGCTAGCAACCGCTGTCTGCTGAAGGGTGCGGAGTCAAAAAGCCCTTTGTCCCATCCCATACTTCTTTCCTCACATGATTGCTTTACAGGAGAGAGACCTAAAAACCTTAGATTTATTAAAATAAAGCTTAAATTGGTGCAAAGGCTTTAACTATTTTGCATTTACCAGACCATTTTTGAGTTAATAGGGCCCAAGCTTTCCAGACAGAAGTGCAAGGACGTTCCGGCAGGAGTAACAGATGATGCCATAGATACGTTCTTTCATCTCAGATTGTAGTTTGCTTATTAAGCAGATGCTTCAAAAAAGAGGCTTCAATTACACCTTCGTGCTGATCACCAAAAAGTTTTTTTCTAAAATACGTTTTGAAGACAGCACTAACTTTGCACCTAAGCTTTGTATTTCCCCTCCTTCGCTACCCTGTGTTTTTTCAGATAAATTGTGTTTAGAACTGGGAGATGTTTTGTGAATTTGCCTGAAAATGTGAATGATAAACTGGGGGACCAGGAAGCCAAGTACAACTTACAAGAACAGGTATGATTATCATTGTAGATGGGAAGAATTTTAATTCTAAAATTAAGATTGTACTATTTTTTGCTCAACAAAATAGGTATCAAAAGCGTGCATCTCACCAGAGGAAAAACAAGTAGCTCTTTGTAGCTCTTCAACATTAAAGTTCTCATTGCTTTTATAATTAACTCAGGTTCAGGCTGTTTAGATACAGGCTAGATCTATGATGGGCGGAAAGCAGTTCAGACTTCAATTATTGAATCCATTGGACCGTGATTTATTAAACAGATACTTCAAAGGATGACACTCTCTGTGAAGTCTTATTACTTTGCATTTTTCATGGATGAGGAACATGCAAATGGATGCGACTCAGGTGGCATACAAGAGCAGCACAGTATCTTAGGTGCCTTGCCTTTTTTTTTTAGGAGGGGAAAGGACCACCTATCTGTGACTTTGGAGCCTGCTTTCCTCTCACAGCTCTGTACCTTTTCACCCAGGCTGGGGGGCCAACGTTTTCCAGATTCTTGGCTAATTAATTTTTACATCTATGAATATATGCAAAATAAGGTAACTTTATGAAACCACAGGAACTTGATTGTAAGTAGTCAGTTCATTACATGCTATTGCCTGGATTCTGCTACTACGTGTCTGCTTGGCTATATGTTTAAAAAACAGATTTTGGGCCTTTTTTATGGTGCTAATGTTGGGTACAATGTCTTCTACGTGAGATATCTAAACCTTTCTGCTTTGAAAACCAAAGCACAGTGTCTTATTTCAAGACAGTGTTCGATGGTAATTATATCATTATTTAGTTAAGACACATTATCAGGGTCCATATTTTAAATGTGAAAATGTGCAGGTCAGGCCTCAGTCAGGCAGGTGGTTGTTTCTGCAGGGATGGAGTAGGGAATACTGGGGCGTGTGCTAGGTAATCTGGTGGAGTCCTGTGGGGTTGTAGGACATGGTAGCTTGTCCTCCCAAAACGGGTTGCACTTGCCATGGAGAAAGTGGGAGAGAGCGCTGTTGTAATTAAGATGCGGTTGGGGAAGTCTGTTTTGAGTGGCTAATTCCATCAGAGTTTGAGTGAGTACTTGTTGTGGTTTAACCCCAACTGGCAACTCGGCCCCACCCAGCCGCTCGCTCAGTCCGCCCCCCGGTGGGATGGGGAGAGAATTGGGAGCGTAAAAGGGAGAAAACTCCTGGGTTGAGATGAAGACAGTTTAATAGGGAAAGCAAAAGCCTCGTGCGCAAGCAAAGCAAACCAAGGAATTCATTCCCCACTTCCCGTGGGCAGGCAGGGGCTCAGCCATCCCCGGGAAAGCCGGGCTCCATCCTGCCTAATGGTGACTTGGGAAGACAAATGCCATCAGTCCCAATGTCCCCTCTTCCCCTAGCTCTACGAGGTCTGAGCATGACGTCATATGGTATGGGATATCCCTGGAGGTCAGCTGTCCCGACTCTTGTCCCCTCCCAACTCCTTGTGCCCCCCCCCCAGCCTCCTCGCTGCTGGGGTGGGGTGAGAGGCAGAGAAGGCCTTGGCTCTGGGTAAGCCCTGCTCAGCAATAACTAAATCATCCCTGGGTTATCGACGGTGTTTCCAGCACAGATCCAAACCACAGCCCCATACCAGCGACTAGGAAGGCAGTTATTAAGTCTGTCCCTGCCAAACCCAGCACCGATCATCACAGAGCTGAAAGAGGAAGGTGCCTTTTAAGGCAAGGAGTTCTCTTGCTTCCCTTCATTTCCATGAAGGGCGCAGCGGGATATTGCTTGAGTTGAGCAGCAAAACGACTTCTTCACCTTCTGTCACCGCTGCTTGATGTCTTGATTAAATTACAGGAAGATGTTGATCAACATTGACTTCATTAGCGGTGTCATGAGAAAGATATTTATAGGCGCAATATGTAAATGTTCACAAAATTGCTAGCTAATTACCTGAAAAATAAACAAGCCTGGAACTGGCAGGTTAATTAGCACGGCCTGGTTTTGGTGGAGGTAGGCATGGGTTACCTGCTGTAGATTTGGCACATCTGGTACCACGTGGAATTTTCTTGAACAATTTAAATATTTACAGTGCCTGGTGCTCAGTGTGGGAGAGGTGACTTCAGAGGAGCAAAACAACCTCCTCTTGTTCTACCACTGAGCGCCTCTGACAGCTTGACTCTTTTTTGCTTAATAACATGCGAATGTTGCTGCTGGGTAGGATGAGGGGAGGGAGATGGGTTATAATCTTAAAAATCCAAAGAGAGTTTCAGGTTTCATGTCAATATAACTTTTTTTCTACTCTACTTTATAAAGTGCCGCTTTTTAAAGAAAGTTGCCGAAACCATAGTCTCAAGAATACGGTTCAATGGTATTCTTGTAATGTAATATTCTAAAATTTTATATCTGCTTTAAAAAATGGAAATATTCCTCTGTATATAGCAAAATTTCATGAAGTGGTGGTTTGTTTTTTCCCCCCCCCCCTAAATTCAATCATAAACTTTTTAGTGCTTCTTTCATCTCAGCTAGTCTCAATCAGTTCCACAGTGGAAGACAAACTTGTGTTTTCCATGTCTGTTGTGTACAAAAAGAATCCTGGACTGAAATTAGGAGAAAGTCTTCAGGGGAAGGTGGGAAGCCTGATAATTAAATCTGGTTTCAGTGGCAATGAACCTTAATATTGAGTCTAAAGTCTGAAAAGTCACAAATTTACCCTTTAGGAACAGGGGAAGGCTAAATATTATTACCTCATCTATAGGCACTTTAGCTGTCTCCTCTCCCGTTTCAGTTAATAAATGCTAATCCCTTTTTATTTGCATGTAAAGAAGTTTCAACAATATGAATGGTTACAAGTATCTCCAGCTGCTTTTTTGGAGTTGCTTGTACTCGTAGTTAAATGCCTGCTTTTATATAGCAGTTAAAATTGCTGTGACTTTAGAATTTGCTTATAGTACCCAGAGTCGGTTTAATTCCAAATATTAAATATTTTTTCATTCTCCTCTCTGAAATTTGTCTTAAGTGCATCACACGGGTAATAGGGAAAATGCAATTTCAAAAATATTGAAAACAGCATGAAACTGTATTGCTCAGTGCATAGTAATGGCTAAAAGCGGGTTTAGTCAACTTCTGAAGTTTAAGTACTTCTGAAGATATTGCAGCTAGTCTTGAGTCATCCAGTGTATTTTAATGGTCTTAAAAATTACTTTTGGTAATAGCAATTTGAGGTGCTACTTGTTGGCATAGTATCATATTTTTATGTGTTTTACAGTGTTTTCATGTACAAGTATGATTTTAAAGACTGTCAACTCGAAAACTGCTTGTAAATGGGAAGTTATTTCAAACTAAAAGAATATTGCCCGAAAGAGGGATGGTAGTGCATTTTTCTGAAGCTGTAAAAGTAAAATAGCAATCCATAGCACTTGCAGGGCAATTTTCATGTACCAAACCCTTTATAGATATTACATCTGTTAAAGGAAAAAAAAAAAATAAAAATGGAAGAATGGCAAAATAAAGCTGCAAAATAAGTCAGCTGTTCAGGTTGCATATTCTGGATAAAAGCACGTTTTTTGAGGCTGTGGGAACAGGAGCTTACAATAATACTCTTTATTTCTTTTATGTCCTTTTTGTACTTCATTACCCATCAGCCTCACTTCTTGTCCAGTTAAAACCGAAACCAAACTCAAATTCAGCTACAGTCGGGTTCTGACCTTTAGACCGTCTTTCGCTTGAGTCTTTGAATTTCTGAGCTGTGAATTTGAGAGTAGTGCTTAACTGAGCCACTCTGAATCAGAGCAGAGAAAGTCAGTGTAGGTTTAAGAAGTACCGCAAATTTATTTGAATCAAACTCAAGTTCGCTGTCGTTCCTTCCCAGCTTCTACAATTGGAGAGGTCTGTCAGGAAGAGCTGAAAATGGGCTGTGAAAGCCCTTCTTATTCTATTTTCAATACAGAGCAATTGTAGTACAAGCCTGTTAATGTAAAGGTTATGCCAAACTTATCCTAAATCGCACAGCTGTCGTTCTGAATTGGGTCACACAGGAAACCAGAGGGGACATTTTCCCCTGAAATTGGGTTGCTTAGTTACTCAGTTTAAATGTATGGTTCTATGTAGCTCTTTATTAGCAACCTTGTTCTGCAAATTGCGATGTTTAGAGAGCCTCTTTCATATGGGGGTTTTTCTGTGAGCGTTCCCTGCTGAATGAGTGGTGGAAGTACAAAACGAGGAGGGTAAGTATAAGGTCTTTCAAAGGACGGTTTAATGAGCAATTGGGGCATTTCTGAGAATAAAGTGCATCTGAAAACAGAAGTACATTTTCCAGCAGATTTAAACGGGAAATGCTTTAACCTCAGCCAATGCCGCGGTTTGTTAGAATTTCAGTTCTCGCATCGCCAATGTAAATAAAGCGGAGAACACCCCATCGCTTTCCCTGCACATCGCAAACTCCCAAGAGCTTTGCTGGGAATTTTGATGTATAAAAACCCCTGGGCTTGAGGTTTGACTGTATTCGTTGCTATTTTGTTTTGTGAACCACTTGGTTCTCTTGAAACAGGCTTTCTCGGTAGCTTGTACCATCTCCAACCACCCCGGTGGTTCAGAACCTGCCCTCGTGGCACTTGGTGTTCTGGCAACATTTTAATAAATCAATTAATGCAGATGTTTTGGCTTTGTTCCGTCGTACTTTTGTGTGGTGCATGCACAAACTGTCTGTAATTTCCAAGTCAGGCAGAAATCGTGTGTCATTTTTATTAATGACTTCTCATTAATTTCTTGCTTAGAATGGCCACAGTATTATCAGTTACACAGGCTTGAGGACTGGACTTAGCGGTTCTCGCTGTGTATCGCGAAGACTTTTACGCAGGTGTTTTACGTGGTTAACAGTGGAGAAGAAACGGGGTGAAAAAAGGCTTTAAATACTTTGACTTCCTAAACCCTGTTTCACAAGCTCTTTTTCTCAACATGGATGGAAAGGGGCAGAGTTGAAGAAAAGAGTATGCTTGAAATTAAGACTGCTGCTTAATGCTTACCGCTCTCACTGAACTAAGGAGCGCTGCCGAATGTTGAGGGTTTGCTTTGTTTTTATTCTTACTAGAGCAAAGTTAAAATGCATAGAAATGCAGAGGGCAAGAATTGGAACTTTAAAAACGTGGACTTTCAGTTCCACTCTAGGTACTAGAAAGCTCCCCTCTGTTCATTTAGGCTTTTCTCTAACTCTACTCCTGCTCTTCTGGCTCTGGAAAGTAGTTTTGGCTTGCTAACTGTGTCAGACTTTTTGTAGTACCAAACGACTTGTCAGCGCTTCATTTCTTAGCGGTTGACTTCCCAGAGTATGGTGTTGAGCTGTGCAAGGTTTTCTCTAGAATCAAGCAAAGTGGCTTTAGTGTCTCCTTTGGTGCGGAGCACAGGTAGACAGCTGGGCTTGTAATTCCGATAATCAGAGAAATCCTGTGGGCGTTACGCCGTGGTCGGAGAATTGCTTCAGAACCTGCACGGGTGGGTTGAGGTGTCAAAGTCTCCCATCTCACGTGCCGGTCATTTGTTACCGCTTTGTCGTCAGCTGCTGTTGAGCCAAATTAAAAGACCACGTGTGGTCACCTTGTGGACTTTGGGACAAAATGGGCTGGCTTAGTTCAAATGTCGACGTGCTCCAGAGTCTCAATGACTTTGTTTAAAGATCGCAACCAATTTTAATATTAAATTCTCCATATTACCATTTTTGTTATTCATAGCGCATAGTCACTGAAGTGGATCAGAGTCCTGAACTGACTTTAAATTGTTGTTTGCTGTGATACCTGGAGTACTGAGATGGTTTATTGGAGACACACGGGGTCAGCAGGGAACGGTTGGATACTGTTTCTTCCCGCACCACAGTGAGGTGTGAAGGAGCAGTGATGAGATACAAAATAAGGTAGCTTGTAAGAGGTTGTCGGTGCCACGTACTTCTGTGGATTCAGGAAGAGTTTGGACAAATTAACAGAAAGAAGGAATCAATTAGGGGTTAATACTGTATTCTTGGAATATTGCTTTTGTAGGCTGTGCTTGAAGATAGGTTTGAGTTTTTCCTGTTGAACGAATATGGCTTTAGTTAGTTTCTCAGAGTTGTCGGGTCTTAATTTTGTCCTTTGAGTTCACAACTTTACAGGAAAGCTGTTCAGTGTGACACGCATCACCTTTCAAAATGTTTTCAGCTTGGATTAAGTGTACAGGCAACTACTGAGTAATTGTGAAGTTGAATGTTCTGAACTTCATTAGTAGAACAAAGAGAGAGTAATTGCATGATGCGGATTTCTGACTCGGGGAGAAGCCCTAGGTAAGTAAGGGATTGACGCTGGAGAGTAACAGCCTTCTACAATTACTGATAAAGTTCTGAATCTGATCTTTGTTCCAGTCACAAATTAGAGAATGAAATTTTATTCTGCCAACAAATAAAATCGTCTCCTTCAGTAGTTACTGAGTAGAATTTTATGAAATAAAAGATCTTTTCCATCAGGCTGTGTATCTACTAGGAGCCGAGTCAGTTTTTTGAGATTGCCTGTCGGACTCCCTGTGACTGTTTAAATAAAACCAAACAAAACTACTTATCTGAATATATAAAAGCAAAATTGAATAGAAGATAAAATGCAAAATAACTTAAAGTAATAATTGGATGTTTCTGAAGCAGCTGGAAGAAGAGTTGGTGATTATCATATTGAAGTGGTTTTTTTTTCAGTTTTAATTTCAGGAGTGCTTAGGAGGAGATGACAGTTATTTCGCAGAATGGTGTCCCCAGAAAGGTTCAGCTTGGCTGTTTGTTTTCCGGATGAGCGTGCTGTACTCCCTGCAGCGCAGCTCACTTTTTCTCTCTCTTTTTTTTTTTTTTTTTTTGGTCAAGGTAAAACTCTTTCTGTCTTTGACGTGATAGGACTAAGTCATTAAACTTTTCTTAAAGTTGTGCTCTGTTAATGGGAACACAGATCTCTTCTTGAGTGTTGTGGGAGACCTTTTTTTGGTTATAATCACTTAAATTTGTAAGGCTTTGTGGGGCAAGCCATTTCTATTATTAAACTTGCAAGCAGCTGATATGATTGTATGCCTTGCAGTCCTATGATTTAATGATCAGAACAGCCAACTTCAGACACTGCTCCCAACGAATTCAAATGTTTTATTTAGCTGGAATTTAGGGATATATGATGAAGTATGAATGGTTATTTTGGGTTTCCAAGGAGTCGCGTTTAGTAGAGAGATATTATAGGCAATCCTTGATCACTGTAACTACCTCAAACTTTGTGTCGTCTTTGTCAGAGAGCTTCTAAATATGTGTGAGGCTACTGCCGTCTTTGCATGCGTACGAATACAGGGCTTATCGGAAATGTTGTTGAGGAGATATTTCCAAAGGCTCATGCAGCCTCGTAAGCTCCATCTGTGGCGAGTGGCAAAGAGGCGCATCCCTCAAGCAATGCGGAGCGGAAGACCAGTTTGTAAGGTCCTTTGAAACACCTTTGTGGAGGAACCGGTCTCTCAGGAGATGGCAGGAGAAAGAGCCTCCTGGCAGAGAGGGACTGTGAGGATGCTGTTGGCCTTCGGGATGCTAGGAATGAAGAGGAGAGAATTTGGGAGGGGAAAGGGCGCTGCTGTTGATTGCAACCCCCCATGCTTGGCGGGGAGCGGTGGTCGGAAGGAGCCTTGGGCTATCGGGCAGGCTAACCCCTGGCTCCTTGTCTGACTGTCCTCGCTCAGCTGTCTTTAGAGCTCTTGGTGTTACATGTCAGTTCCCAACACTTGGAAGTTTCTTATTAGCTAATTTAATAACGTTTGTTTTCATTTTTATAGATATTTCTGTGTATTTTAGCTGTGAAGTTGAAATAGAAGTGCTGCGAGTGGTGTAGCTGTTGGGTGGGAAGTGGCTTTGAGAGGGCAAGGACAAGGTGAGAGGACGATGAGCGAGCGGCTCTTCGTGGGCAGAGTACGGCATTATTCAAGTTGTGATGTTTGTTTTGGCGCAGGCTGTTTGACCTTGCTGAACATCTTACCTGGAGCAATGATTGAGGGTTTCCTCTGAGCCATCTCATTAAAAATAATTAGAAATTAAAATAATGAAAATTAGCCGTCAGAAACCGAATGGATCTGAGCCATGTAACTGTTCCATGAAGAGTTTGTTAAACAGGTTTTCACTTTGCTCCCAAGGAGACAGGCTCTTTATTTGTCTGCCTTTGCCTTGATCATATAATTGTAAAGCAAACACACTAGTTAGACGAAACAGTGAAGTTAATGACAGGAACAAAAATGCTTTTGTGCAAGCTTTTAGGAAAGCCTTTATAGCTTGTTGTTTTATTTACTAAGTTTTATTCGCCTGATGCCTACTGCCTTTTCTGTAAGGTGCTTAGGGCGGGCTGGGGAGGGCACTGCTACATCATGATTACATTCACCAACGCTCCTGCTTAAATATAAAAGACATCATGAGAACTGTAGACAGGGCAGCTCATTTACATAGTGCCTTTTTCTTCCTTTCTTAAGATGTGTTCAATTTAGCGTGATTTGACTTCCATGACTCCCACAATTATGCCCAGGAATTTTAAGGACAACTTACTTTTTGTTGAGAAGGTTAGAACAAATAAGTGTAGAACAACCGGCCGGTGGTTCAGCGCGTCGCTTCTCCCTGCGCTGCCGGCGGAGCGGAGATTCCTTCCATCAGTAAGCCGAGGCAGCCCCTCTCTGCGGTGGTCCCTGCTCTTTGGTGGGGCACAGGGCCTCTTCTCAAAGAAATTCTCTGATGGAAAGAAACCATCCTGTCTTAGCAATTACAGTAGTTTTAATAAAAACTTGAAGTGTTAGTTTAGTGCATGTCAGTAATCTGGTAATAATCGGCAGTGTGAAATTGGATTAGTTAAAATACTTAACAGATTCATACTGGGGCCCACAATGAGACCTAGGGCACTTGAAAACAAAAGTCACTTCCAAAGTTACTGATGGTGCTGCAGTTGTCTGAGCTTGTTTATGTTGAACAAAGCAATCCGTTACAGCTGAAATAATTTCTGTTCAGGAACATTTAAATAAAACTTGAGAAAAACTGAGCCTTGTCTTATAATATCGCTGAGGAGTATTTCATGTGATCAAGCAAATAAAGGCACGTTTCAAAAATGCTGAAATTGCATTTGTGTGCTGTTCCTGCTGTGGAATAGTGTTGTTCCAGGATCCGCCTTCTCTGCCAGTCCAAAAAAAAAATAATAATTTGGGCTGGAAACGTACTTTTTAAATTTGTGGGCAGTACGCAGCCGTTTGTCCTTTGCACTCGGTGTTCTTTGTGCTGGCACTACTCTTTAAGTAACTCATTTTTCCTCCTTGATATTTACCCAGGGGTATTTCTAGAGAACTTTCCTAGTCTAAACAAGTCAAGCCTCTGTCATCTTTATAGGGTGGACTCTCCATCCTCCTGATGATGGCAGTAACCTTTGTGCACTCACTCTCAAGATCTTTTTCATGTATCCGGTATTTCCCACCAGGTCGGGCTGGTGCCCAGCGCTAGGACACAGTACTTAAGACGTCAATAAGCAATAAGCTCATTGCTGCTGCTTATTGATTGTATTTTGCAATGGGGGAAAAAAAGAGGTACCACCCATGCATTTACACCATGTAACTTGTCTTTAAGTTTTTAAATTAACGTTATTCTCTCCTTTTGAATTGGAAATTTCTGTAAGACTACCATCTTAAATTTATCTGTTCCGTGTACGGTGATGAATGTGAGACTGAATCAGGGTGTGGCATTATTGGGTTGGGTCTTTGAGAAGGGAAGGGAGGGGTAACAGGTGTCTTAAAAAGCAATCTGCTATTCGGCTAGTACTGACATGGTTGAAATTACGTGAAATAATCTGTAAACTCTTATCTATGCAATAGCACTACACGTTTCTTCGGAAATGTTTTGTGATGCTATGAGGGTAATCCACAGCAAGACTTCTACTACACATCCTGTTGATTTTTTTTCTCTCCTAGCTATAGAAATAGTTTTGGCTATTGCTCTAATCTCTTCTTTTCATTGAAATTTATCTCATGATAAATTTCATTGCTTCACTGGCTCACACTTGCAATAAATCCTCTGCAAATTGCTGAGTTTAACTGCACAGTCTGCCTTTTCTCTGAGATTCTCTATATCCAGATTTCAATGCTGAACATTCATTTTAAACATACCGTATAACTGCTCTGATTATAATTCTGGAAATCCTGATGTGTTTGATGGACAGCCAATCCTGTGAAAAGGCTGCTAACATGTGATTGACTGGTAGTTTTGCTAATTTGCTTATTGAAGAATAGAACTAGAGGTTGGCCTGATTTGGGTGAACTTTTCATTGAGACACCCAGCAAGGAGAAAACATCATCATGGAAACATAGATGATGGGGAAAAAACTCATTCTGTTTTCCAAAAAATCATGATTATTCTTCTGGTAAGGCATATGCAATCTTTAGAATTAAAAACTGTCCCTGCTTTGGATTTCTGTATGGTTGTGCGTGCAGTGATGGCTGTTCAGTGATGAATAGCAGGACCATTCATGGAAACAACGTCTCAATAAAAGACTGTATCCCTGAGCTTCACTGCCCTAGCAAAGAGTTTGTTGACGAGTCATTCAGTTAGCCAAATTCTTAAGTTCTAGAAAACTATAACAAGTCTCTGGAAAAAGTTAGAGTTGTTTCTGTTATGGTCCTGTTAGAGCATCCAGTCAAAAAAAAAAGAGCAGGGGAAAAAAATTTTTTTATGATCTTTAGTTCATGTACATATGCGAACATTGGTTATCTTGGCACATGCTATGCTCGTAGGAAACGGCAATGAAATGAAAGGTGTAGTTTTTCCACTGATCTGTTTGCTCTGTTATTGCCTTCAAAACAAAAAGTTCTAAAATTATCAACAGAAAATATTCTATTTTAACGTACCAGACTAGAGCAGATAAGAATAAAAGGAAGAAGTCCTGAGAATTTATTAATTAAATAATTTTATTTAGACTGCTTAGGAAAGCAAACCAAGTGGGTTCATGAAACCCTCCCAGCAGTGTCACTGATGTAAGGAAGGAGAGTGAGTGGGTACCCACACAAGCTCTCTGTATTTTACCTTCAGAGCAAGGTTTGCCTGTTTGTCTTTTCAAAAAAAAAATTAATTATAGTGTGAGTGTATTACCATTAGTATTAATTCATGTGTCATTCAGGCTGTCCATAAATATTAACGGCCTCAAGGAATGCTGTGCTAGCAGTCCTGACCCTTGGTGTTTGGAAGTTTGGTCTTGCAGTTGAACTCATCAGCTGAACAGCCGAGCTGTTGCTAGAGGAAATTGCCTTGCCGTGGAGATGTCCTTTAGAAGCCTCACCTAAATGGAGATCTGAATAAATGCTTCACTGTTTTGATCTTCCTTCATAGGTCTTGTCTGCGCTGGGGTAATTACAGTCTGTAATTAGCTGCAGTGTAATTCTTTTGAAGTCAATGAAGGTGTAATTTTTACCGTAAGCAGGGAAACAGCATTTTACCTCGGCTTCCTCTTGGGTTTAATTTACAGATGATTTTCTGTTGGGATTTTTGTGTAAAGTGTTTAGACCTCTCAAAAAAACCCAAAACCCAAAAACAAACAAAAAAACCCAACCAAAACCCAAAACAACCCACAACCAAAAAAACCCCCACACAAAACCACCAAACCCAAAAACTAAACAGTGATACTGCAGCATTTCTTTCCTTGGCTAGGGACCACTTAGAAGCTGTCATTGCTTGCAAAGGGAGTGGAGCCATCCGCGCGGCCGGGGCCATGTCAGGAGGATCAGAGGAGCGTCTAAGTGCCTTTAAAAATGTGGGCTGCGAGCTCATACACAGTTCTCTGTGGCGAAATGGGAAGGAGCGTGGTTGCTCTTACCACGCCGTTTCAGTGGTACTGTGAGGCTCTTTGAAAAGGAATTAAATTTTATTTCTGTGTGCTTTAAAGAGGTGATGTTTTTCTTCTACTTAATGTAGGAAACCAGATTGTTCACAAAGTACAGTCATCACATGTAGTAGACATGCTTTTATGTAGTTAAGACTGCACCTATGCGTTTGCTAGCTCTGCATGTACTGCTTTATGTCTTTGAACCTATCTTTTGAGTAAACCAACAAAATCTTATTTTCTTTCGTTATTCTGCTCTGCTTCCATTGATGGCTCTAAACTTTTGACTCCAGACTGGCAATATGAGGGTAAGACGGCAAAATGTAACTTCCTGACCATTGCTTGTCTGTTTTTTAGTTTTTATTTTCCTTAGAACATGATTAAAATTCTGTTTGCTCTCTTTAATTAGATCTTTTTGTTGCAATTAAATTCAAATTATATTTGTTTCTGTTGTGAAGCTTTAATTACAATTTATACCTTTTAATCGTTCCTTTGTTATTTCTTTGGGTTAAATTACCATCATATTATCTCTGTCCTGAAGGACTTTTGCTTTGCTGAGATCCCCAGTGGTATCTCTAGAGCAAGACGTGAACAGGTTTATTAGCGTAGCCATCGAACTGTATTGTCGTGGTATGTGATGACGATTCGGGGGGGGTGTGCGTTCGTGACACAGAGAGGAAGGCTGACATAAGAGATCACAGAGCAAACCATATTAAGTTTTTGCTGTTTAAGTGTTAGTTTTAAATATGGATCAGTATCTGAGATGTTAAATCCTTTCTCATCTAGTTCTCCCTTGCTTTACAAAGTTTATTTAAATTAAGGGGTAAGCAAACAGCTCAGATTTTGACCCTTTGTGAGTGTAACTTAGCTAACAGTTGTAGCTTATACATGCATCGTATTTAAGTGACTACTTGTCCTCAGTATGCTGAATATGCTGACTTGTTTTTAAAAAGAGCAACAAAACTTCCCAAGATTCTTCTTCTGGAATTAGAAATAACTTCTCTTTTCATTTTTATAGATTGCAAACTGGCCAGAACAGGTCCTCCAGCCACAATAGTTCCTATCGATGAAGAAAGTCGGAACGGTGAGTGCACCTCGGTTTTCCGCGACACCCCTTTGGTTACTCTGCGTTAGCTGGCGAGTTCGTGTCGACGCGCGCGTGGCGGCTGGCGTGGCCGTGTCCGGCTCGGTGGTGGCGACTGGTCTCTGATAAACCTGTTAACGGGGATTGCAGGTGGAAAGGTGACAGTGATCCAAAATGCTGAGAGGTGTCATTTCTTCCTGAAAGTTATACATTTTGATGGTTTTGGTCTTTGACTCCAGATAGTTCTTGTGAGTATGCGTTTGGTTTTAAGAAATATTTAGACCACAACTCTTTGTAATACAACAGTAGTTCGGCTGCCTTGTTGCTAATATACCAGCTTGCTTTTTACTGTGACTACTTAGGTCCGTATCATGTTATCAGAGGACAAAGTTCTGGTCAATCTTGGGTTTTGTTGTGGTCAGGTAACGCTGAAACGTTCTTTCTCTGAGACTTGACAGGAGCGTTAACACTGCTGTCTTCTGGATTTCACATGCAGCTTTCAGAAGGTTGCTTGTTGGCTCGCTGTAAGTTTGATAACGTGAATTGATGGACACCTCTGAAGTGGCAGAATTTGCTTGCATGTAGTCATGGAAACTTCAACAGAAAATGAATGTCCCTGTTTTTTTATTCTCCTGTCAAATCATACAGTTCTCGAATTGTTGATCTGTAGTCTCAGCGTTGTATTTATGCAACATACTGTAATGTGGTGAAGTGCTTTACCTCATTCGAGTCAGCACTTTGTACAGATGGCTGGTACTCCTGAGATGAAGTTGCTAATCTTTCCTGCTTTTTATTTTGTCATTTACTTTATTTTTTCAACCTTGTAAGTTAGGCACAGTTGCGTGCTGCATGTGGTTATGAGTTATCATATATGGGTACTTGAAATGGTCAACAAAGTCCAGGTCATGCTGGTGGAACCTCTTTGCTGTTAGCCTTGGGCGAAACTGCTTGCTGCTGGAGTTGCTCAAGGTCAGACGGATAAGAGTGTATGCAGGCTTTACGGGTAAGAGAACCAAAAAAAAAAAAAAGACTGTTGATACAGCTATGTGTCAAAGAACTCTGTTAGTTGATACTGGAGTAGCTTTTAAAACCAGGCTGTTTTCTTCCTCCTGCGCTGATTCTTCTTGCAATCACGTCTGTTGAAACTAAGAACTGATGGTTCGTCTCGGCAAAATGAAATTCCCTTGGTAATTGTGTCCGCGTGCTGAGCAGGACTCTTTTCTGTTTTGGTTTTTGTAATGCAGCCTGAGTGCCATAGAAGTGACTTATACAGTGCAATATTAATTTAAGTAGAATGTTGTATCGTGTTTATATCATGCTTCTATTAAGTGAAAAAAAAAGTCCTTTTTTTGTCTTTTGGAGCGTTTAAATGGTGTGTGATCACAACATCTATGATAGGTCTTACTCTTTAATAGCAGAACTTCTGTGTGTAATCTCTGTTGCAATATTAGTTAACTAAAGTTAAAATAGTTTGGTGTATATGGTACCTAAGTAGTTCTGGAATCAATACTGTGGGTTTTTTTCTTTATCTTTTTTCAATGTATGTACCATAGGAGGAGTCTTGAGATTTGATGCTTATGAAATACTTGTATCTGTACCACCTTGTTGGGAAGGCATCAAGCAGTCTTGATTACATGTAGGTAGTACCGGCATGTTTTATAGCAATTTGGCAACGTACTAGCAGCACTCGAGTTAACTTGTCTGGAGAATCTAGGAGGAACGACAGCTGAACCTAAGGCTGGATGCTGACCATAGAGTCATTTGAAATATTAAAAGAAAAATTTAGAGAAATAAAAGCTTGTAGCCCTCTAATTGAATGGCATCAGCTTCTTAATGCATGAGTCTGTGTTTGCTAAAAACTAGAAAGTTAAAATTTCTTTTCACATGTGACTGTTCCTGCAAGAGAGATGGTTAAATTGAGTATGGTAAGGAGGGTGAGGAGAGGTGTGGATTTCCTAAAAGCTTTGTATGTGTCTGCAATGATTTATCTAATTTGCTGTGAGTTCTTATGAACCATTAACTCTCCATTAAAGAATTCAAATTGGAAGTAGAAACTTGGGTTCGCATTGTAGTTAATGGAAGCGACACACCTCATCTATAAGCCACAATATGTATTCAGTAAATGGATCTCCTGGGAAGCCAGCTCTGGAGTTGAAATGTCCTTAAACCTTTCGCTGTCTTTGTTGAAGTGGTGAGTTGTATCCTCTCCGCTGCCACGTGCGACTGAAATTAATGACGGTTCAGTCTCGGCACGGCGTAGAGGCGCAACGGTTGAGTCGATGCTGCTACTTGGGTACTTCATATTAAATAATTGTTTTTCCATGAGTCTTAAACTGAATGTAGATATTTTTAAAATAGGAAAACAGTCACGGTAAAGGATGTGGAGCAACTATCAGCAGACTTTGTTTTCCAGCTCTGTGTGTGCACCTGTCTGGATGTCTTCAGGTTTAAGGCAGATCCTTTAGCTTACTAGAGTCAAATTTGGATCCGTGCTGAATGGTTGGTATTGTTGCAACTGAACGTGCATGAGTATGCACCAGTGCTCAGACATGCAGACGTGTGTATATCAGGGAATTACAAGACTTAAGGAATCAGATAACGCTTTGTTACTTGGATTCTTCCAGCATGCAACTGCACCCGGTTTTTTTGGCCTCTTTTTGGGGTCACTACGTGAGACGTTTATAACTAGCATCTGGCTATGCCATCAGTGTTTCAAAATATTAATATGCTGTTGTTAGTTATGCTCTTTTAATAGCCTGATGCTTTGGTTCTATGCAAGCCACTATTGTATCCTGATGAATACACTTCCATTTGTTTGGGGTTCTGTTTTGGCAACGGTGTCAATTTACGGTTTACAGCACTACCCTCGGCCGATTTCCTTACTTATTTTGTACTACAGCTTGAAACGATGGGTGAAAGAAGCGGACCAAGAGCCGATTCATCACCAGCAGGACTTCAGTTACACTTGCAGAATGACCCCTGTTATGTTCAGTAGAAATGGTTTGGTTACCAGAGCTCATCTCTTGTAGCCTTTCATCCTTCCTACGCATTAGAAGATGAATCTGTGGAAACGGTAAGGGGTTACAACTAAGTCAAAACAGCTTCGCCACCAAAAAAACCTTTGGCAAAATCTTGAGAAGGGTACAAACAGAGGATATAAAGGGTAATAAGGAAGGCCAGCTGAAGCAGTGTGTTGTGATAAGAAAATGTTTTAATACCAGTTTTTGATAAGTTGGGAGCTTTGGTACGAGGTTTGGATGTTGCCGTGTTATACAGCATGCAGCGAGAAAGTAAAAATCATGGGTATCGATGCCAGGATCGATGGAGTGAGTGTATCTACTGTGTGTGTGAATTCACTAGAATAGTTTATCAAAAATTATTTCAAATTATTTCAAATCATTTGATGTTCAGTCTCAAAATTGACATTATATAGTTGTTAAAAGTGATAGCAAAGCTGTAGTGATAGACATGTGGATAGTAGCAGATTGTAGGTTATACAACGTTTCCAGTGACCAAGCAGTGTTTGTATTGGAGTTGCCAGTAGATGCAGAGAAACAATCTGCCCGTTTTTGTTCTAATATATACAAATGTGTCTCTAGATCACTTAAAGTATGAAATCTAATTAAGTTATTGTAATTGCTTGCACTGCAGCTTTCAAAGGTCTGTTGTTGATGTCGGACTGTCTCTTCTAAGGTTTTAGAATGAAGATCTCAAAACAATAACTGAGTTAACGCCTCTGCGTGACATTTCATTTCATCCAGCGCACGTATTCGTCAAGTTCTGGCGACTGACGAAACAGAAAATCCTGCTCGTTGGAAGTGTGTCTTTAGTTCCGCTGTGGTGAATGTTGCTTCTCGGCATACTGAGTTCAATGATTTCTAATTCACAAAAAGTCTGGAGACCAGCAAATCTTGGAGAATAAAAAGACTTTACAAAATAACTATTCCTTGTTTTCATAGTCAGACACGCGGTTACTGTGTCTGACCTTTAAAGAGCTCCTTGAGAGATCAGCATAGATGGTAGGATTTGACAGTTTCCCACCGTTGGATTGGTATATCTTTATATCAAGTAATTTAGGTACGGCAGTAAGTTAGATGATAGTTGTGTTCCTGTGAAGAATCCTAGAAGGGGCGAACTTTGCATTTATTAAGGTACGAATGAATTACTTTTTCATTTTTCCTTTGTTTAACTGAATGGGTGATAGCACTTGAGATCATATTAACGGCAAAACTTAGGTCTTCTGGATGTACAGGGTTTTTTTTCTAGGCAGAGAGTTATTTTCACCCGTGGATTTTTTTTTTCTTTACTGACTTTGAGACTTGGTTTTAACACGTTTTAAAGACTGAACAAATGAGACTTACTCATACTTCAGACTTTTTCATTGCAACCATACCCCAAATTTTGGCAGCCTTCATGTAGAGCTGCCTGTGCCTTTTTCCTTAAGATGAGCATACTGAAACGCTAAAAGGCTTTGAGTCTTTAAAAAGGGGTTTTAATGGGAAGTAGACTATTTGGAAATGACTTCTAAAAGAGGCAAAATTGAAATCTGCTAGATAGGACTGATTAAAGTAGAATTTGGAACAAACTGCAGAGGTTGGGTTGAGGGAGCAAGCAGGCTGCGGTGTTGCAGGCTCCTTGGCAGGGTGTTGGGAGAGCTTGTTTACGCGGACAGAATAACTGTACCTTTGTCACCTGCTGCTTGATATTTACCTTTTATTTCAGGGTAACCACAGAGTTAATAGAATATGGGCAAGTACTATTAAAATGTTAACAGATATGTGTTTTGGGAGCAAGTTATATGCTTAGCTGATAACCAGTATGCGAGCCAGGCGTCACCGGAGAGATCAGTGTGACTCTGAAAGATCTGCCCTCGTGTGAAGAAGAATATGAACTGGGGTCTTGGTAATGCATTCGCCACAACCTCTGTGGTTATCAGTATTTTTCTTGTGTTCTTGTCTGTCCTAGGTAAATCAGTAAATGTCGTTCTGCTTTTGATTTCTCTTTTTCTGTTTCCCCCCTGGCCCTTATGATGGTGCAGAGTGCTACTGAATAGTGGGACCACCTCCACAGATTACATGATCTCTCTCTTTTCTCCAAACATAAATCTCAGTGCTTATTGGGGATGCAAACGTATTTATGCACACATGGGTAAATGCAGGAATGAGTTTTCATGGCTGGAGGTGGGTTTGGTATTATTTTTATATCTTTTTCATCTTCCTGCTATCTTGGCAACAATCTTTTGTCAGCCTGACTTCCTGGCGAGGCAGGGGAGGTGTGATCTCTCTGTCAAGCCCCATCGGTAACTCCCTGCGGTGAGGGATTAAGTGGGAAACAGGGCACAAATATGCAGAAAACCAGACTGTGGGTTTTTTCTTTCCCCGCTACTATAGGAGCAACTTATTTTCGGTTTAATTGTATATAATGCTGGAAGAATGGACCTGATTACTAAGGCACATTGACAATGTCACTGCAAATTTCCGTGCTGTACCAAACTACTTTAACTTGGTTTTCCAGGGGCAATTGACAGGGATTGACGAAAATGTCTCCAGGGACACAAAATCTGTAGCCTCTCTTCTGAGACGGGCTTAAGTGTACTAATACATTTCCTGTGGACTGTGTGTGATGGCTTCCGAACTGCCGTTACTTAATAAAATTTTCAGTGACCACTGGTGTGGGCTGGAATTGAACTAATGAGCCTTAAAGATTAAGCGCCCTGCTATCCATCTCTTGCATGGATCGTATGCTGATTCCGGTCTGGCTGCCTTAAGACACTTTGGCTAAGGGGGAAAATTGATTTAGTAAAATACAGTTTTCTGAATTGGAAAGTTGCTGTGGTTGAACACAGGCGCATTGAGAATAGCATTTCTTAAGAATTGCGGCTCTGTGGTCTTTTCCTGCTTTTCTGTTTCAGAAAAAGGATGAATTAATGACTTGAAGAATGAGAAGGCGCTTCAGCATTTTAATTTCTTCAAATACATCCTTTCTACAGAAACGATGTCTCTGCTATTATTGGTGTTTTGAAATTCTTTTATCTTGAGAGATTTTTGGTGTTGCAGTTGAATTTTGTAAGTGCCATTGAGGCTATATAATTGGTTTAAAATACCATTTAACAGTTTGTTGTTTTTTTTCTTTAAACATTCAAAAGCCCACTTCAAGTCTACTCAAGGTGTTTGGGTTGTTGAAACGCAGTGTGTTTTTTCTACAAGTACTCAGATTTCATTGTGTGAAGTGTTGTGTTATTTTACACCCTAAGAATTGCTGAGTTCTACTTAGTGGAACTAAAATCTGCAGCAATTAATCGTGGCATTTGGCTCTGGAAAACCTTAGCAGGGCGAGCAGGCTGAGATGAGACATGTCGGGCGTGTAAAGGAGTTTCAACTTGCCAGTGTCCTGTACGTTCCCGTAACACTCTTTACGTGTGTATGGTGAATGTACAGACCAAGATAAGTTAGAAGACTGTTCCGGAAAATTTTGCGAAGTCACATACGTGTAATTAAAAGCTCACGTTTAATTTACATACTGACAAGTAAAACAATGCATCTCAAGCTCCTGCTTTCCCCTTTTGTTAGGAAGGGAAGGAGTGGGAAGGAAGGGAGAGAACGCCCATCTTGTGATAGTGTGGCATGCTATCCCAGAGAGGTCACCGGTGGAAGGAAACGGGCCAAGCCTGGTGAAATGGCCGTTTCTGTAGAAGGTTTTCCCGTGAAGCGTGCGGGTTCGTGTGTCTGTAGGCCTATGAAGTCTTTCTATCAGGCGTAAGGCTTGCTCTTTTGACTCGTCGCACTGTCTGCAGTAGCTCTCTGTTTACCAGGAACGAGATGAATCAATTGACACTCAATCGGGGAGAAAAGAAAGTTATAAATAAGATGAGCTGAAGACAGCCTTGCGTACTCAGCACCTGAACAAGGCCTGAAGCTATTCCGTTGGGAATAACAGGACTAAAACAGAGCAGAGCTTTCAACCTCAACTCTGGGTTTCTTGCTGTAGGAGAGATGACTTGATTTTCTTTTAAGCTGTACAGATGCTAGCATGTTCCATAGAGGTGTTTGAATTTATAAAGTTATATATTCTTGTAAGTTATAGTTTACTGTCTTTGTGAGCCTCTCAGTCTTTAATTTTAAAGCAACATATTTTCACCTATTACTTCTTATTGTTCAAAAATCAGCTTTATGTAGCATTATGAAAGAAAAGTAATCTTAGATTTACTGTTTCAAATGATGCTGAGAAAAACATGTCTCAAGTCTGAGACGTTTGTGTGGATGTGGAAAGGAAAAAGAGACCAAAGTATAATGTGCTATAATTTTGTATTGATTTTTCTTAGCTTCCCGGTAAGTGCAGTTTGAGGATTCTTTGCATTTAACTTTCGCTTGGCACGCTATTTCTTTTGTAGCAGTTAACAATTACCTTTCTATAATGGGGGGGAAAAAAATCAAAGTATTAGCTTACATGTTGTTGTTACACCTGTGAAATGTTTCCAGGGACAAACCGCTTCAGTTGATTTCCAGTCAAAGTTATGCAATTGTCTGTTGTCTTGTGTGTCCCCACGTAGGTGGTTTTTTTTTCTCTCTCCCATCTTTAGATAATCTTGCAGCTTTTTGAAGTATTTGTGTTTTCCACCAGCTGTGGAAAGTATTCCTTTTCCAAATGTATGTTCACCAATCTGGAATTTGGTTTCTGTAGCAATGGAGATGTGATATATTATGTATATATATACAATAAAGTGTAAGTTAAGGTATTGCAGCCAATAAATAAAATCTTTGAATGAAATATTATCTTGCTGTACAAGGGGAAGAGGAGTGCAATCAACTTTTGCTTCTAACCCACCAACTTTTCTTCAATTGTAAAACTAACTGCTTTTATTGTACAGATTCTGCCACTTTCTCAGGTCTTGTGTACATCTGAGAATGCTTAAATAAGCCTGGGTGCTTGTCGGCCGAGGATTGCTGTTCGCTCTAGCGGTATTGGTTAGCTACCGATGCAGTCGAGATGGTTAATACGATTGTGGCGTTGAGCATCGGTAGTCTTTTGCTGAATTTCTGTGCGCTGATGCTATTCCGTGATCATTAATACTGGGTCTGTGCAGCATTAGGTCAGCCAGCAGGACAAATCTGATCTGGATCAGGCCCAGGCACGTGATGACATTTTGTCAAGTTAGGGCAAGCAGTATGGAGTTTATGCCAGTTTTGTTTTTTTTCTGTAGGCAGAAAAGTGATACATTACAGTTAATATCTGCCAGATTAAGTAACTTCTATCAGAAGAAATTACCCTTTCAGAATGTTTTGGACAAATTTTAATGAGAGGAGTTGGATTTGTATTGATCTGTGTGCGCTACGTGGCTGCGCAGTGCTAGAGCTTGCTACTAAGGGCTGATGACTGAATTTACCTCATTGCTGTATAGTTCAACCCCATCTCCCCGTACCCGGACTGGTCTGGGAGCCTGGGCTTTTCCTCTTGACACTTCTCTAGGTCGTCCAGATGAGTAAGTGTTGCGTGGGCTGTTTTAGGTCAGTTCTAGATGTGGCTCTGAAGATTGTTCAGATCCCGAGGTGACCCAAAAACCAAGCCCACAGCTTGGTCTTCACAGCCCCGGCAAGTACTGGCTCTAGTTTTGGATCGTTCAGGGTATTCCTGTGCTATTTAGAAGCGTGTTGGTTAGGCTTGGACAAAGGGGTTAGTTTGGCCCGTGGAAATCCAGTGGGAACGGTGTACGATGCAGGAAACTTCCAGCGGTAGCATCAGAAAGGGACTTCGTGGGTACTGCTCTGCGCCTTGGCTTTGAGGTGGGAAGCGTGCGGCGGGGTGCAAGAGTGTCAAGAGCAACCCAGTTGTGTAGCTGCCTTGGTTTATTCTTTTGGCAGAACTTTTACTTCACGCTCGAGGATTTTCTGAATGCTCTGGTCCAAGTACTGTCCTCAAATTCCTCCATAATGGAGGAAAATTGGCTACTATGCCACAGCTCAATAATGTACTTCTAGCCTATTCCTCTTTTTCTGTCATGACTTGCATACTTGGTTGCCGGAGATAGAAATTACCTCCTTTTGTGTTGAGAGATACAGCCAATTAAGACTGAGGCTTATTTGGTCTCAATCAGCTCTCCCAAGAATCATTATTAAATGCAACAACAGGAGTATTATCAGAGCATAACAAATTTATATTTCAAGAAAGGGTAAGTTGCCTGGAAGAGTCTAGCTGCTGTTCTTGTCAGGTAAGAAGGCTTAGAGTTGAGCAGATGAAGGGCAAGTGTAAGAACTGGAAGTCAGAAAATTCTCTTGTACTCGGCTAATAAATGTCTTCGAGATAGAATATGGAATTTTGGGGGTGTTTTGTAAGTTGTATTTGTGGTTTTCCTCCTGTTCTTTGTGTTAGCAGCTGGCTCATACATGTTGCTCAACTTGCTGTCTTAAGTTGTTTAAATCAAAATGTAAACTAGTGCGGGAAAGTATCACTTCTTAGCTGGCAAGTTGATTTAGTTTGTAAATTCATGAGATGGGAAAAGAGGCCTAAATTTATGGAGATTATTTTTGTATCATTCAAGCCTGTTTGTTCGTTTCCATTCTGAAATTATACATTCTCAGGATTTTGGTATTAATGATTTCATTGAAAAGTCATGAATCAATTTGGTGTCTAATGCTATTTTTATACCACAGATTTAGATGCAGACTCATGTGTTTTTCATGGAGGACAAATGTGTAAAGAATGAAGAAGCTGTAAAAGGGATGAGCTGCTTATTCCACTTCTGTTCATGAGCACAGACATCAGCAGTGGCCAGTATTTAAGCAGAGCTTTTGCTGAAGGTCTCTACAATTATCTTTTTTCAGTGATTTTTTTTTTTTAATTTATGTGTTGTAAGGAAAAAAAAAAAAAAAAAATATCGAAGTGCCAAAAAGCAGAAGATAGTTTTGGGTGGAAGTAGGGGGAGAAAAAAAGTTGTCCTTTTAGAAATAGATTGATTTATTTTTAAGGATGGGAAATACAGTTAGTAAGTGATAGAGTTGGAATTATTTAAAATGTTTTTGTGCTGTCAGCTGTCTAGAAAAATATCTTAACCTGGTATTAGTGCTCTTGGGGAGAGGTGAAATAGATGTCCTTAAATTACCTTCAGGGATGAGAGGGTTTTTCTGCTTATTTTCATCATGAACTGTCTCCCCCACCTCTGTAGGTTTTTAGGACTCGTATGTAGTCATCCGAGCTATTTTGTTGTTCACTGTGTTGTCTGTGCACGCGTTCAGCTGTCATACCTTGGCTTGAGTTGTGTCGGCTGAAATCTTTCTTGTGCTGACAACTCGCAGCAGTCTCGGTGTACCCACAGGCGCTAATTCAACTGCAAGCTATTGGGTTTTGTTCACTAAATATTGAATGACTCTAGGAGTAATTAGCAGATGAGGCAAGACTGCAGGTCTTCCCTAGTATTGATGTTTAAAATGACAAAAATAGGGAATTTAACTCCATTTCGTGGTAGGTAGAATTTTTGTGAAGAATGATTATGCTCTGTAATGCCGAGGTCTTTTCAAAATGTGTTTGAGATTTACTTTTTTAGTGGAAATTCTCTTCAGACTGAGTTAAAATTTTCTGAGCAGCTCATCTTTGACAGTTTGAGTATTCAGAATAAATTATTCACATTATGATACTCAATCCATTCGTATTCCCAGGTTGTCAGTTTACCTTTGCAAATGAAGAACTGCATATTTCAACAATTTATTTCTTTCATATAATTTTGAAACATTGAGTGTCACTTTACTGGCAGTATTCTTTGACTGTCTTCTCCTTTACAGTTCCAATAAAGCAGTGCAAGAATAGGAGTGTTTAATACGTTTTAAGCCTGCTTAAAATTGGTTTTCCTCCGGGGAGTGGGAGGTGACTGTTCTGATCAACCCTCTGGTAATAATTGCCAGAGCTGTTACATCGTGCTTTCTAAGTGTTTGGGTACCGCTTTATTTTTGGAGGTGCTGTTCATTAACTAACCTGTATACCCACAGGAGAGTAACAGAGGGCTCAGTTCTTCTATTCCTTGCAAGGAAAGAGGGGACACTGGTGAACTTTGAAAGACACTTGCTTTGAAATCTCCGTTCACGGTGCGTTCAAAACGTAAGCAGAATTTCTGTCCGTGGCATGGTTTTGAATGCAGAATACTGTTTTCAGAAACTACGTGTCGAGCTGTGTATTTCACTTATTTTTGTCGTGGCTAAAAGAGGGCACTGTGAAAATCCTTTTAGAAACAAAAGTAGCATGTATGGGTCAGCCCAATAAGTTAGATGCTAGGTGATGCATTTAAACATTGATCTGCTTTATTTTCACGGAGTGATACTGGCGTGTCTTAAAATTAATTCTTGCCGAGTTCTCCTTTTGTGAAACCTTTCCTCTTGTGGAAACATGATTTACATTTGGCATGTGGCTCATCTGGAAGAAAATCTCTTCCCCCGGAGCATGTCGCTGTCATTGTAGTAGATATCTATTACTGTTACACTACCCACCAACAAGTCAGCCGATCTTGTTTTATATTCTCCGCTGCCCATTCCTATAAGCAACTCTCTTACCCTGATGTGGGAATTGGTGGCATTTATGTGAATGCCAAGACAAATGAGTGGCAGAGCCAGGAATAGATTGGAGCATCTGATAGCAAGGGACGGGGGGAGAAATTTTTGCTGGGTTTCACAAAATTACGAAACAGAGTCCAAAGCAGAAATACAGGATTCATGGGAATGGGTGAGCGTGCCTTGGCCACCTTCTGGGAAAGATCAAACCTGGGTCTTGGTCTGAACGTCCCCGCTGGCCCTGCCCTAGGCAATGTGAATTTATGACTGCCACAGACACCTTGCGATGTTGAGAGCTCAGGTCTCCTCTTATGCCACTGGCAAAGGTCTGCCACTGGTGTCAGAGCGAATGGATCTTCTTTTGCCTTTTGGGGAACAGCCTTTTATGTGTGTTCGGTGTCAAATGGTAGGGTTCCTACTCTGCAGCTCAGGATCCATTCTTCCTCCTTCATTTAGCTCTTTGGAGCTCTACATTGGGCAGGTGCTCTTGGTCGTACACGCCCTGGCTCTGCCGGTTCCTCTGCGCTTGAGCTACTCCAGCCCAGAATCATCTGCTCTTACCCACTCGGGCTCTGTTGAGCTGAACTGACTGGGCTCTCACAAAATTCACCTCTTGTTCAACTCTGTCCTGTCTGTGGTAATAGCACATTACTCATTTCTGTATACTTTTGAATTGCAATATTTACAGCTAACCCAATGTGAAGCATAAGTTGATTTTTTTTTTTCTATCCATGTGAACTAAGATGAGTTTGGACTTGTCAGATGCTGCGGCTACTATGTCATCATTGTGCTGATAGTGTGAAAAAATATTTTCAGTCTGCTAGGAGTGTTCACTTGATTGAGTTGGAATGATCCACGTGCTCAAATTCTGATGGTGGCTTGGGCCGTGCCATTGATTGCACATGTTAAAGAGAGATGATAACCAGAGGAAACCCTTGAGAGTGAGATCTGTTCTGAAGGTAGGGGTCTCCTCATCAGCGGGGTCCTCTGTTCTGTTTCACATCGTGTCTGTTGGTGATGCTCCTATTTTACTACATCCCATTAAGTAGCTTGTTAGGTGTAGCAAAAGCATTAGCTATTATTAGCGTTCGTATCAATGAGCGGTGTGGTGGGGCTGAGCCAGAGTGACGCCAACAGCGGTGGGGCATGTCCCCACTGACCAGATTGCCCTACCATGGGACCTGAGCAGGGTGACAATGCTGAAGTTGTCATCTTCCCTTAAAAGTTTTGGTAGAAAGAAATGAGCTCTATGATTAAGTCTTAGTGAGTTCCTGTCAGACTGTAAAGAAGTGTACAACACATGTTGGTGCTGCAGCATTTTTGTGTGCAGAGGGCTTCGGTCTTCAAGATTGTTAGACAGCCAATTGTGAGTATTATTTGCAGCTATAGAGACAGTATTTATGTGGGAATGCTTGTGGAAGGAGAGTAATTTGGTAAAATGTCTATTTTACCAATTTTTACTTTTTATTTTTTTCCTAAATACAACTGTTTTGTACCTGAGGGTTTGGTTTTTGTTTGTTTTTTTTAAATAGCTGTCATAGTTTAATTAGCATTGTTCTTAACTTATTTTAAAATGTGTATTTATTCTAAGCTTACTTCCCCACCTACCCCAGGTAACTTACTTGAATGAGAAAATGATCTGACTGTTGCAGAGCTATAGTAAAATTTCTCTGTAATCTATGAAAATACATATTTTGGTTGCATATAATAAGTTCTGTAAAATATTAATCTGAACAGTTGGCTTTAAATCTTGTTTCTGTGGTAGTAAGATATTCAGTGCCTTTTAAATTATTTTACTATCTCATATTTTTTGGAGTTCTTACGATACACCTTCAAAAAGGAATTTTTCTCTGGCTTTACGCATGCGTTATTACGGAGCCTGATACCCAGGAAACGGTGTCCGCGGCGTAGGTTTGGAGGCCACCTGTGAAACACTGTCCAGTCCAACAAGCTGCTGCTGCAAACCGGTAAGGAAGCCTGCAGACAAAGCTGGCCGCGCTTGTTTGGACCGAAGCAGTGTGTCTGCACAGCGCTGTAAGCTGGCAGCTGGGTTTATGGGATGTTCAGTTTAATCTTAGCTTGGGAGTCTCTTTGCTGTAGATGATTTGGATGCATCTCAGAATTCTTAAGTATGGAGAGCCAATGTCATTTAGCAGCACCTACATTTGTGGATAGGTGTTAAAAAAGCTTTTTTTGGAAAGACTAAGCATGTTAGGTCTGTAAACAAACTTGGTGATGGCGATGGTCAGAGTGTCTGAGCCACTTAGGTTCTTTTCAGAGTCCAGTTAATGCCAGGTGTTATGTTTAACGGTGTGATGGGATCCCATGTTGGTCTCCTTCCTTTCTCTTCTGTGTCAAAAGAATTCACTGCTTTACCTTGTTGGAAAATGAAATGTTTTATTAAAATGCACAAAACTAGACTAAAAATGACAGCTCACTCAGCAGGAGGACTGTGGAGCTACTGAAAGAGGGAAGAAGAAAGATTTGCAAGCAAGTCCCATTGCGGTAACCACAGCATATGTCCTTTCCAACAGCGTTCATTTTTGACTGGCATCCCAGATTTGGAAAAAAAAAATAAAAATTTGTGCCTAGGCCCTTCTTGAACAATCCAGAAAAATCTTTTAATTATCTGTAGGGCTTAAGGTTAGAGTGCTTACAGGCCTGCTCCTCTCGCTTCTCCTGAGGAGCCCCAATTTACATGGTTTCTTCTTGCCACTCACCCATGGAAGGCTCAGCATATCCAGTTGCTCTTAGCAAGGTGGACATAGTCCTCTCCGCTTGCTGTCAAAACAACTCAGCGCGATGTACAGGATAGCGCCCCGGTAGAGGTACTTTCTCTGCTTCACTCTTTAACACAACAGAATATACAAAGTCTATAGAAAATCCAGTAAATGAGAAATTGAGTCGACGTGTCTCCTTCAGGAGGTGCCTGAGGACCTTTGAAAGTCTGTACCCCAGAACAAAATTCCCATTACTTTTTGAGTGGCGTTCTATGAGCGAGGCATACATTTGAAAATTTGCCTGCTTCTAAGGAAACCTCAACCAAATTGTCATTTAAAATGATGATAAAACCCCAATACTTTTTCACACCTGAATGAGAAGGTATGGTTTTGCATCTCTCATTCTTCAACACGTGCCTGAAAGGGCTGCTGGTGACATGAAACTGGACCAGGTGAGTAATGAGCTGTTCTCAATGCTTTCATAAACATTAATACCTTAAAAAAAAAAAAAAGTGGTGGTGGGGAAGCCTTCTAAATGGTCATGCCCCAGCTTCAGAGCAGGTTACTCTGAAAAGATCAGTTATTTTAGCTTTATTCCAGCTTTGAAACGCTAAATAAGAATAACACTTAAGTTATTGCTTGTTTTGAACAGCAGAGTGCTTGTAACAGTAAAATAATTCAATAAATGATGGATTTCAAAGCTTTGCTTGGCTCAAATGTAAATTACATTTGTCGGTTTATTTTGTTACATAGTCTCATGTGAAAACTCCTTGTATCCTTTTAGATTTTCAAAGTCATGTTAATCAAGCCAAACATTATCCTCCATGGCTCTGATATTTATTTTTTTTTTTCTCCTTTAGTCACTTACCATTTTTCATCATTACACTTTATCCTACTGACACAATTGTTTAGGAAACTACATCCTGATTAAAATACATCATCAGGTCTTGTCCTTCTGGGTATCTGCCTCTAATTTATACCATTAGCATGGTCCAGGTGGTTATTTTGTTCCTGTGATAAGCCTGTCCTTTCTTCCGTAGCTGTTTTGAGGAGCAGTGGTCACCTGTACGCTCTGAAGGGGCAAGGTTTTTTGGATCAAGTATTTGCTGAGGGAGTGAGGCTGCTGTTGGCTCTGAACTCTGAAATGCTTTTATGCTGTTTTTCATCATGAGCCTGCGCTGTTTTAAGGCCCAGGTTGAATTATTGCCTCTCGTGACACAGCTCTTTTGTGTATAAACCAGGTGTTTTATTATTGTTTGTGGTGCCGTGGCGGCGGTACCAAATGCGTTCAGAATAAAAATGACACCAAACTTACAGAGTGGGAGTCTTGTTGGGCATAAATTTTTTTTTCTTTGCTTAATTATTTTATGCCAAGTTCTAAATCAACCCAAATGCGTATTAGTTCTTTTCAGAAGAATAATTACACGTGGCTCCTGCCAGGCATTAAGTTTTATTTTTCAGGATGTTTTATGAGACCAATGAAAAATCTGGCAAATACTGCTTCTAAAATGCACTACTGAGCATTTGTGTTGGGCCTGTTATTTCGTCACTGTCACAACAAGGTGAAGTTTAAAAGAGCAATTCTGTGATAAATTATTCCATCTGCACAAGGAATTAATAGTTTTTGAAAAGGGCATCCCTGAGGAAACTGGAGCTGAGAGACCCCGCCGAGCTTCTCAAGCATGTCTGTGTTTTGATATTTTTTCTTGTTTGTTCTTTTTTGCCCTTTTATTATTATTATTTTTATTTTTGGTTTACTGGTGCTTTTCCCCTTCACGTGCAACTCTGTTTTTTATGCATTCAAGTCTTTCCGTAGTTCTACTAGGTGTCCGAAGGGATGGGGCGAGAGGGTGCAGGCCTGGCAAACATGGCAGCCTGAGACGTCGGTCAGGTCCTGGTCCATCCCCTCTCTGGCTGTTAGTGGCAGGTAATCCTCATCGCTTCGGTTCCTCCCTCCTCGTCGCATTTTCACCTCTTTGCTCACTCTTGTTAATGCCTTTTTGTGCCTCTCTTCTTTTACAAGCAAAAAATCTTACTAGGTCCCTTTGGGGATCGGTTGTGAATTATGCTTTTTCTCGGCAATTAACTGTTGAATGTCCTAATTTCTCTCTAAGTTTTGGAGCCTGTAGGTTGCTCCCCATATCTGTCTGTCAAAGGTCACTTTCTACCAGTTTCCATTTCCAGAATTAACTCAGCTTACCCCACG
>NW_009637345.1:179851-188417 GCF_000690535.1 Cariama cristata | reverse complement strand
AGGGTTGTCAAGCGTTGGAACAGGCTGCCTGAGGAAATGGTTGAGTCACCAACCCTGGAGGTATTTAAAAGATGTGTAGATGTGGTGCTTAGGGACGTGGTTTAGTGGTGGACTTGGCAGCTTTAGGTTAACAGTTGGACTTGACAATCTTAAAGGTCTTTTCCAACCTAAACAATTCTATGATTCTGCCTACTCATTTAGAGCTTGAATAAGTTTTTCTTTTAAGAATGGGACTCAAATACTTCTGAAGTTAGTTCTATAGGTATTTATGTGAAATAGGTTGAGAGTGTGACTTAAAATCTGAGTTTCTTCTTTCAAAGTTTCAGTTTTATTGGAAGCTACTCAAAATTCTGCTGACTGTCACTCATTAGGAATTCTTTGCAAGTGGATGAAGCATCTTTAGCTCAGATGGAAAAAACAGCGTGGAAGGAATAAGGTAATGTTTAATGCCAGCAGACTGATTCTTTCACCACCACTACCCCCCCAAGCACCAGTGTATAACAAAACAGCGAATCCTGGGTAAGGTTGATACAGTCACTTGCAGCTGTAACCTCAGGAGAAATAGTCTGAGGACCTAGAAAAGTCACATATCAAAATATAAACAGTTGCTGTGAAAATCACCAAAAGATTATGAAGCCAGCGAGTTCAAATGATAATATTAGCATGGTGACTAATGAGACATAAATGTTAAATTTTGAAAATTTTTGAAAGATTAACTAGACTTTTTTCAGTATTAATGTACTGGAATTCATAACAGCTACAGAAGTTGCACCTGTAAGAAAGAACATTAGCAACTGGACTGTCTTAAATATTGTGCTCAGAAATAGGCTATTCGAGAATTCCTGGTCTTTTTCCTGCTAACTGAAAACAGTAGTATCTGAAAAGCTAGATTCAATGTTTCCACTGACTTAATCGACCTGAGGTGCTTAGCTTCCTACATGTTTTTTGAACTGCCAAGAAAAACCCAATCACGTGAGCAGGGACTGTTACCACGCTTTACAGACAATAGAGAGCTGTAGAAGAAGCTGTTGTTAGCTAGAGAGAAGCAGCATCAGGTTATGCAGCCCATAGCCCCTGGAAGTGGGACAAGTCTGTCTTCTAGAGGGAAGTGCCAAAAACACCCTTCCTGCGTATCTGGGAGTGGAGACGAATCTGGACCTCCCTCCTGTTAGCAGTTTCTTAACCCAGAAGTGTAGTGTGAACTGTACGGGGCTTTCCTTGCAAAGAAACTAAATGGGAGGTGCTGTATTTAATGATTCAACCATCGTTTGTATCACTTTACTAGTAAGGCACTTTTCCTGGAGTTAAAATAATAGAAAACAAATAATAAGAAAGAGTAAATCAACTTTAAAAACCTTGAGATGCTCAAGGTTATTTTCTTAACAGCATAATGTAATAAATGTATCCTAGAAGTAGATTTTGTTATATATAAAAGTTATAGAAGTGGAAATGCAGGTAGCATAGTTACTGATCATTTGTGGCTATATTCACTTTGTAATTAATTCAATTTATTAGTTGGAATTTTTTCCTAAGTCTTAAAAATGGAAGCTCACTTGTGCTTTCACTGATTGACTGTAGAATTTTGTTCTTCTGGCATCATACAAGAGGCTTGCGTGATTTACCTCAATATTGTTCAAGAGAGAGGTAAATAGTAAAAGAATTCGTGATAGCTAGAAACACAATTAACAAAACTAGTGTTGAAAAGATGTGTTAGATTTTTCACATGTGTGTTTGTGGCCTGTGAAACATGCATGGACTTTTCTTAGAGTTGAAAGTTTTAAAATTCTGATCAAAGAACAACTTCAAATATTGTTTAAAACATTTGTACTCAATTAAATTTGAACATATCAACCTTTTTCCTTCGTTTCAAGCACTTGCATTAAATTAATGATGTGTGCTAGCTTGATCTCTTTATTTTACCTACTGAAGAAAAATAATTCTGTAACTTCTTATGTTACTGTAATCAAGACAAGAGAACTTTATAATTTTTTATAAAAATCATATCAGAACACTGATTATGTGGTTGTCTGTAATGTAATTTTGAGACACACTTTTAATCCTTCCTAGTAATGAAATTAAAGAAATTGATTGTTACTTAATAATTTTTAGTAGAAATCAAAGGATTGTATATTGCCCTACATAAAATTAGTTATTCTATTCAGCTGGAGGCAGGAATTAATTTTAAAATTTCTCAATAATATTTTCCTTTTGTTATTTCTGTGGGAGTTTTCATATTCATTACTACAAATGTATGTATAAATACAGAAGAATATGCATGTAGTATTGTCATAGTACAGTACAAGTTCTACCTGCATTACTTTAAGGTGCAATCTTGTACCCTACCCTGTTTAGTCCAGAAAAATAGCCAGAATTTTTTTCTGAGATTTCTTGTACGTGTGGAGATGCAGAATGTTAAACGAAATGCAGAAATCAGAAGTGTGTGCACATGCATGCTAACTTTGGACCAATTTGGGGAGTTTCTTTGCAATTGGAGTCAGTTACTAAGAGGTTAAATAGATAAATATTAGAACTGTTGTCTAATAGTTGCCCCCAGAGGTATTCCCATGTGCTGCTTGGAAAATGTGTTAGTAATTTCTTCTCACTGTGGTTCCTTTTCTCATTTTGTTCTTGGGGACAGATTACAACATTCATTTTATCTTTGGGTCTCTGGAATGAAATCCAGAACTCATTAAGAGAAGAGCATGGTATGAAAAAATCCTTATATTTCAACGGAGAAAGGAAAAAAGGAAATTATTTGCCTGTTCTTATTGCATCTTCATTCTTGTGAGCGTATCTTGGATGACCATCTTGTCTGTTACTGTAAAAATAATGATGAACACACAGTACCTATCTGCATGGACAGCACTCCTCCTCCTCTTGTGACTGCCATCCCATAAAGTGTATCTTCGTTCCTTTAAATGTATTTCTTTTCTCTTCCCGTGTATCCAACTTTTCTGAGTCAGTTCTATATTCAGTAGTACTTACTAAGTTCTAGTGAAAAAAGTAAAATGAGCAAAAGACTAATAAATTTACTGGAGTATGTGTTTACATGACCTTATTGAGCACAACAGAGTTTAGTGTCAGAACACGCTCAGCTTGTGTCTGTGACAAAGGACAAAGCATACCCTTCACCTAACCAGTTAGCACAGGCAAAACTTTCGGCATTACGCTACTTCTACAGCTAAAGCTCAAACTGAACATACTAACTTAGGCATCTTTATTCAGGATTGCATTATGCCAAGATGGTGTTTTGATATGCTGCTTGATGGTTTTCGTTGCTTCCTCAACATTTAAACTTAGCTTGAGGAATTTTCTAAGATATTTGGGGGATTTTATGGATCTTAAAAATTAATTTCACAATGATTAAATTCCTTAATAAATTAATGCATTAATTTTTGTAGGTTTGAGTTTCTTATTCTCAAGAGAAACTGTTTGACATACAATTTTGTATTTTGCTTTTGTCTTTGGATTAAGACTGGGGTTTTTGTGTAGAATTTTTCTGTGAAGATACAGGACAAAATTAATTTTGTATTTCTGCTTATGGATAAAAATATGAAAAACCATGTCTGTTTTTAATACCAATTCTGTATGCAGTCAGTCTTTTGACTTCACTAGTCATACTACTGTAAATCAGAAAATAATCTTTCTGTCTTTCACAGCAAAGTAGTACCTTACAAATTACCTATTGTAGCATGTGTCGATATATAACCTTGAGTAGTGTTTTGTCAGAAGTGTATAACTAGTGGTTTCAGAAAGGAAGTATTTGTAGGATTTATTTGGTTGGTTTGGTTTGCATACAGAGTCTCAAAGGATTAATTGAACTGTTGATTCTAGGGATACAGTTTTTCCTGGTATCAGTGAGAATTATGCTTATAGGTGTGACATATGAGTTTAAGCTGATATTGTAGTAGTGATTACTTAATGTTTGTGATTAATTGTTGGCTATTGATCTGTAGAGTTAAGGTGTTCAGGGAGAAGGATGCTAATAGTTTACTTTTATTCTATACTTAGAAAACTAATCTGCTTTCAGAAAACGGAAAACAAAACAAAACAAAAACCAAAAAAAACCCCACAAAATCAAAAAACAAAACCAAAACAAAAAACCCACAAAACAAAAAACTACTTACTGAATTATTTGTCCGTCTTTATGTCCTAGTGGCTCAATCAGACTTCTGATGATCTCATTGATGCATGTTTTTAAAATATCTCTTGGCTCCTCCCCACACTTTTACTATTTTAATGGTATCCAGTATTAAAGTTTGGCTTGCTTTCCACGGGTAGCACAGGGACAGGAGATCAGTGGAGACAGCTCTGATCAGTGGGCTGGCCCACGCCTGCCTTCCGTATGAGTCCAGAGCACTCATACAGGTAATGATACGTTGCGTGTACCTTTACCACTGCCTTCACCACAGCATACATTTAGTTACTGTTACTCGCTTAAATACTGCTGGTTTGCAGTTAAGGGTTAAGGGTTGTCATAGCTTCACTCCACGGTGTTTTGGAGCCAGAAGATATAGGCAGTGTTTCCTTCTTCCTTCATTGTCCTGTTGGACTCCTCTCTGTGTTCTCAAATCTCTGTTACTCGATGAAACTGTTCAACTCATTTTTGGGCATGAAAGGAAAGGTCCTTCAAAATAGTCCAGTCTGCTTTCTACATTGCTTTTTTAAAAAACATTTGAGTATTTCTGGCAAACAAACATTTTCTTTTAGGTATTTTTTTTCCCCTAGTCTGAGAACATCTATTTAAAAAAATAAATAAAGAAAAGCTCATAAATAAAGTTAAACTCTTCTACTTTAGTCCGACTGTGGTGGCCATTGTGCTTTTGGATCAGTTGCCAGGTGTTCACTTCAGCTAGCTGGAGGCTTGTGCTGCTAGTAAGGAAAGTGGCAGAGACAGACTCTACCTTTTGAAATGGCTGCCTCTGAAAAATTTTAATACTCTAAGTAAACAAGATGTTCTCTGACAGGAAAAGATTTTGGAGTTGTGGAGAAAAGGAAGGGGTGGCGTCGGATATCTCAGTGCTATATACTTCTTGCAGTAATGATAGCAGTAATGTATTTATTGGAGTAGGGCTGAGCATACCTTCAGGGATATAAAAGCAATTTAGCTAATTTTCACCTTTGAATTGAGAAACCAACATAGGGAATAAGTCTGCCTACTGCAGGCTGTTTCTCCAGTTCATGTGTTTCTGGCACCCATCTGTCTGTCGTACAGCTGCACTAGACCTCTTTACAAAGTGAGCCATGTCTGCTTTGGCCAACTTCTCCCTAACATTATTCCCACTCTCCAGTGAAGTATTATTCAGCCTTGAATTCACCCATGTGATGAATATTCATTTCACAGGTAATTATCGTCATCCCTGAACAGCTCCACTCAAATAAACCAAACTCCTCACACCACTGATCATTTCTGTCACTGTTTCGGCAGCATGAAGCTTATGGTTCCTCATGCTTTAATAATGCTCCATCATCTGTGGTATCAGATCTGGGTCAAATGACCATAATGAGGGTTAGAAAACTCTTCCTTTATACAATGCTTGATGTTTTAGGAAAAAGAAAAGAGAGGCACCTGCCACTCATCTTTCCTTAAATCCCACACCTGAATGTGAGGAAACAGCACAGTGGACATAAACTGCACCTTGCTGCTTTGCTGTAACTTGGTGCTCCAATTAAGATATCTATTGTGTTCAAGTGAGCAAACATTTATATTTCAGTATTTTAAAGTTTTTCTCAAGGATTGTAGTTACTGAAAGAAATCTCAGTCCTTAAACTGGCTATGGTAATGGATTTATCTAGACTGTCAACTGAGTGGAATAATTTTACTAGCAAGTACCTATACCTCAGTTTAATTTTATAATCTTTTTAGAAGAATTATATGCCTAAAATATATTTTAATGGTTAATAAATCCTACTAAAGGAGAAAAAAGGAACATAAAGGCTTTTTTCATTCTATTGTGTAAATATTATTATTAAAATTAATAGAAATACTAAAAAACAGTGGTAAGAGATCAGTCAGTCTCTGAAGTGGATAGAGCTTAGCAGATTCTGTGCAAGCGAGGTATTTACTGACTTGGTGTCTTTGGCACATTCAACACAATTTTACAGTGTTTGTATCATTATTTTGTAAAAGTTACCATCAAAACACGTTTAACAATTCTGCCTGTTGTAATTTCAGCAAACTAGTCTAAGAAAGATGACAATAGTATTAAACAGGAAAATACTGACTGGTGAAATTTGCTGGCTAGCATCTCTTAAGCTTTTCAGTAGGAGTGCATCAACAGGCTGCTTCTCACTCAGTGTTTGGTTTTCTGTGCTGGTGTCCGTCCTTTCATTCCTTGCTCTTTATAGAGTCCTCGTTTTGAATGGCAATAAAGAGGGGAGATGTGGGAAGGGGACAGCGATGAGGGTTGTACATACTCTTCTGAATGTGTGTGTTGTCGACAAAACCATTCAAATAAGTACTTTTTATTAGCCTGGTGAAAATGGTTCTTTGTCCTATGTTCACTTTCTTCATTGCTACAATGCAGTTCACTGTTCATCCTTCTTGATTTTGAGTCATCGTCATGTTTAAATGCACTGAGTCCAAGCCCTTCCCTCCCTCCTTCCTCCTCCACTGGGAACTCTATCATTAAAAAACGTCTACTCCTAATTCAGTGCTCAGTTCTTCGTGTGTTTACTAAAATAGGAATCAGCCTGGTTTCGAAGAGCTCTGTCTGATTAGAGTCGAGTCGGAGAAGATCTTGCTTTGTTTTTACAGAAAAGTGATTTAAGCTCCTACAGGCAAATGTTGTATGTTTTTTTCACTCATAACCATTTCTGGATGTGCTGCTTTCATCCTTTGCCAGTTGTCCTGATCAGCTGTGCTGTTTTTTTCCCATTTGCTCTGTCACTGCTGTGTCTGATATCGGACACAGTACGAGATGGTGCAGCTCAGGAAATGGTGAAGCAGCTGGTAGGGAAATGAGACAATACTGAATGGTGGATAATGTGAAAAAAGGGCAAAATCCACATGTGACTTGTACCCTATGGGGGAACCGTTTCTGGTGAAGACTCTAAACTCAGCAGGTTTGCATGAAACCAATTTAATAGGAAAAAACAATGGAAAAGAGCTTTAAAATCTGTTTAAAACATAAAGCTGTCTGCTAGAAGAAACCTTTGTAAACAAGGATATTTAAGCATTTCCTGTTTTTTAATCTGAAAGCAATTCCTTATAGAACTGGACATTAGCTTGTATTTTTTTTCTGATACGTTTCCACACACACACCCACACCCACACCCCCCCGTAAAATAAGCATTTCCTGTTTTTTAATCTGAAAGCAATTCCTTATAGAACTGGACATTAGCTTGTATTTTTTTCTGATACATTTCCACACACACACCCACACCCACACCCGCCCGTAAAATAGTTAACACTGAGGGAAAGATGGGCACTGTTCTCTCTAGGCTGCAGAGTTTGTCACAAAGGGAATTTACTATACGTGTTAAATCAAGATTGTGAAGTTTATAGTTACATGTTTTTACTCATTTTGTTTGTTTTCCCCCTCCTTAATATAGTGAGTGTACATATGAACAGTGCTTTTCAGTATATGAAATAGTTGCACCTACAGTCCATCCAGAACAGCTAACAGTAGAGCTAAAGTGTGTTTTTCTGGAATAAAACCAAAAGAAGTAAGACACTTAATGCTCCTGTAGCGTTCCTGTTCTTAGATGCCCAGCGTGGTTCAGAATCACTCAGGTGCAGAATAGGGCCCGCTTCTTCCTGTCAAAACACCTGGCTCCCTGGTGTGCATTAAAGCACATGAAGGTTATCTAAAACAAAGGTATATTTCTTTTTTTCCTGGTTAGCTGTGGCCTTAGTGTTTGAATTGATGTCTGCACAGATTCTTTTAGCAGTATATATAAATGTCTTTGAACATGGTTTAATACACAGTTGCTCTCATTTTTGCTTGAATCTGGAATTTCCCTGGAGTCTCTGTTCTGAGTGCTTTCTCCCTTATGTGTCCCTTTTCTGATCATGGCTTAATTACATTTTAAGTGCCTTCTGTATTACTGTCTCCACCACCTCAATTAGTTCATCTCCAACTGTGTGAATTTTTTAATAAGGAGGCACAAAGTATTTCCAGCACTACAGAATGTGAGCTTTGCTTATCTGCCTATGACAAGCTTTCCTTCAGGGCATGGAAGGGTTTACCGGGCCACTGTAGGCTAATCTGTTCGTGCCCTTTTGGTTTGATTTATTTTCTTTGGGTTAGAATACTCTCAGCTGCTGTGGAGGCTCATAACTTTGACTCTTCCCAAGCGTCATTGATCAAGCAGCTTCGCAGAACCAAGAGTTATGGTGGGCTTTCAGTTGCCTGCTGCTGCAGAATACAAGGTATGTTAGCTGTCCAAGAGTTATGGTGGGCTTTCAGTTGCCCGCTGCTGCAGAATACAAGGTATGTTAGCTATGAAGATGGTTACCAGTGTGCATCTTCTGTTCCACAAATAAAATGTCTCAAAGGCAGGTGCTGGAAAACTTGAGAAGCAATTTTTATGGGGAATGTTAATACTGTAAGCAATTCCTGCT
>NW_009637345.1:130656-179550 GCF_000690535.1 Cariama cristata | reverse complement strand
GCTGTGTTTTTCAGTCTTAAGATCCAAACAAATTATTTCATTTTCTAATTTCCTTTTTCAGAATTTGTCTTATGAAGTTGTTGGGTTAACAACTTCTAGCTGTCTCATGTTGGGTATTCAGCCTCCCAACCACCTTTATGCACGTTAGGAATACAAATATATCCATAAATTTCATGATGAAGGGGATTTGGTTTTAGTTGTGGATAGTCAACATTACCTGTGATTTGCATTAGAAAGAGCAGGTGCCTGCCTGCTAATTTTCAAAGACGAGCAATCATATTTTAATGCTTACCAGTCAGTGCCTTGTTATTTCTCAGGTATCAATTATATGTCTGTGTGAAAGATAAAAATGCTATGTGGTTAAATCACAGGCTGGAGTTTTCAAAGTCAGTGACTAGAATAGCTGCTAAAATGAGTATTATGTACCTAAATAAGCCACTTAGTATTTTAAAACAATTAAAACTCATATTAAGAAAGGACAAGGAAATCAAAGAGGTCTAGAGGTGCAAAAAATGTAGCGAAGTGCTCCTACCCACATAAAAATACTGGAAGTATTTCTTTGTGTGGTGGCTGTGTTCCCAAAGTTTGGATAAATTTTGATGGCAGATCATGGGGACTCACAGGACTTGTTTAAACTTCATGAAAATGCACAGAGGTCTTTTGATTTGGTGTGCTTTGGAATTCTTCTCATACTTAGTTCCTGTTGGTGCAGCACAGGGACGATGGTGCTACTTCCCTGTTTTGGAGCTCTACGTCAAATCTCGAGATGGAAAATTTTGTAAATACCATATTATATGCTTAGGAACTTTATTATGCTGACAGAAATGTCTCAGGTTTTCATCTTTCTTTAGTAAGCCTGATGTGCATTTTAGGGTAGAATATGTTTTAAGAACAGTTTATTTAACTTCAATAATGATACTGTGCGATACTGATGTAAGATTACCACAGTGTATTTTCTGGGGATGCGCACCTGGAATGACTCCACTGCTTTCAGCTGAGCTGCTTTGATGACATAAAACAAAAAATGACCCCATTTTGTAGTTGCTGAAACAGAATGTAATAGTCTTTATAATTTATATAGTTACTTACAGAAATATAGTGTGGAAGAAATAGTATCTAGAAATATTAGAAAATCTAATAAAGGTCTTGGAAGGAAATTAGTTAAGCAGTTGAAAAATAGTTACTGTGATTGTATGTATCAAAAATAAGATATGTAAACCCAATTATTTCCATTAAATTGTTTTAATATTACTTAAACTGCAGCAGAGCTGACCTTTTAATTTTGAACCTCTGTTATTGAAATCCCTTTGGTAAACTGAGTACTTGAAGAAAGAAGGGAGCAGAAGTGGTCAGACTGTTTTGAAGGCAGTTTAATCTACCATTTCTTGATGAGATGGCACATTTGATGACAAACCCCTCAAGAGTTTTTTGGGGGAAGAGGGATTATTTGACTGACAAGCTATATCCCCAGTTGGCTAATCAAATCGAATGGATGTGCCAAGTTGTCTTTCATATGTTTTCATTGATGTCAGATTGGCAGCTGGATGTAACTGGATGTGAATGGAAGTACTGAAGAGCTTGTGCCCATGTGCATGTTTTCTCTCGTCCTTGTTCTAAGATTCATCTGAAGGGTGTATTTGTTAGCCTAAATGTTACCTAGCAGTACAATCTAAATTAAAGAGTATGCTGCTTCCATTGTAGATCTTAATTTATTAAGATCATGTCCATCACATGTAAATTTTTGAAAGCTTTGGAAAAATAATAAAAAAAAAGGTTCAAATATGTGCAGCCCTAATCCAGAATAGGGCAAAGTCAAACTGTTTAGTCATCCTAAGCTCTAATAGGGGGTATCTTGCAGTCTGAGTTGAATTTTTTTTAGTGGAAAAGGTGATTACACACTAAAAAGCAGCTGGTGAATTTAGGGGGGAAATGGAATATTTTAACAGTGAAAAACCAATTTGTGGGTTGGATTTTCAAAATCATGGATAAAAAGTTGGATTTCCAGTTTTATTGTTGGGGCATAACCCAGTGTCTTTTGATAACCTCACCTAAGAGGTGGTTTCAAAATGCTTCATAGCACTCTGTGTTCCATGATAGCGGTCTTGCCAGCAGTCTGTGCTCTGTAGAAGGACTCTGATACTCCTCATTAAGAGCCCTGGGCAACCTGATGTAACTTGGCCCTCCTTTGAGCAGAGACGTGCTATTGACTACCAAAACTCCTTCCAATTTCAGTTATTTTAAGATCCTACAAAATCTATATTGATATACTTCTGTATCTATGTTTATGTATATCTCATATTTCACACACGTTTGTGTATATAGATGTATACATAAAAAAACAAGAGAAAGAAATATAAAATTGGGTGTAGTATTCTGCAAATGTTAGACATCCCACTAAGAAAACAAGGGATGAAAATTTCAAATTTTGGCTCCATTAGACAGTCTTTTTAGCTGCGGATGTTTGGGAGAGGTATCAGATGTACTTTCAGGATTGACTGCATTTGTGGTGTTGATCCTCAAGATGTGAAGAGGTTGGCCGGCAGTATGTGTGACCAGCAGACTTGGTGACACTGGAAGCTTGCAAACTGGGATATGTCAAGCTTTTACCTGAGTAATCAGAAAGGGTCAAGCATTTATGTTTCCAAAGTAATATGTAATGCTTGTTCTGGTTCATTATGCTTCCAGACTTCTCAAAAATCACAGCAAATAGTTCACCCTTCAAAGCCAGGACTGTCTGTCAAGATTTACAAAGGTATTCACTCTTGCTGCTGCTGTCTTTTGTCTCTCACTAGCAGCTTTTTCTCTTCTGATTTCTGGTAGCTATTTTCTGCTCTGGATTTCTAGCAGATTCACAACAAAAAGGAAAGAATACATACGCTAATCCTGCCTGAGGTTTGTTGGTTTGGAGAGGAGCAATTGCTTGCATTGAATCTCTTCTTCCTGCTTCACCTTTTTCCATCCAGGCCCAGCCATGTGCTTGGGGGTCGTGGAACATGGAACAAGCAGCACCCTCCTCCTCTACACACTGTTTGCCCAAATGTCCATGTTGCTTGTTAGTTTTCCTAACCCTTCTGCTTGCAGAGGTCCGAGAGGAAAGTAAAGCCTTACTTACTCATTTCTGCAACTTGCTACTATGACAGAGTAATTGCGAAAGGTGAAATACAGCGTAGATCTGCCATTCACATACAGCCTTCTTAGAAAGCCCTGGAGACCAAGACAGAAAGAGTCAAACAGAATGTCTCCAGCTCTGCCTTGAAGGTGGCTGTATCCTGGCTCGGCCAGGCTGACGAGGGGCAGTTGCAGGCCGAGGGGCTCTGCTGCTGGGCTCCAACTGAGGGCAAGAGCCTCTCACCGAGAGCAGCTCGCGGGACCTCGCGCCCCAGGAGAGGCCGTTACTCCTGATTTCTTTCCTTCTGTGATGGCAGCTCAGTGACAGCCACGCCTGGTCTTTGTTCTCTTGCGCACAAGGCACTGTTCTCTTGTTCGTTCAGTAAACACACAAGGTGATGCTGGTGACTGCCTTATATATCATCCTTCCTTTAACGGATTTTGCCTCTAGGTGCTTAGACCTCTCTGGTAATACCTGCTCCGTTGCAAATACTTCATCCTAATTTTCAGTGTTTTTAACTGTTTGTCAGTTGGAATGTCAACAAGGGCAACTTTGTCAGTGCAGTCTTGCAGAAGCCTTCCTCTCACTTGCACTATTTCATGTCTGAAATAACTCATTCGCTGAGCATTCACTGAAACTGGCACAGGGCGATACAAACTGCCTTCCTCCGCTCCAACCTGCCTCCGTTTGCTGTCTGCCCTCCATTCATGTCACTTCAAAGGAAAATGGGTAGTAGTATCCTTGATGCTCTCTTAAGCAATTTTAAAATTATATTAGAGCTTCATAGTTTTTGGTGAAAGTTAAGGAGAGGAGCTGAGTTCCTTTATGATATTCTTTTTGGGCAGCAGCTGTGGTTTGAGTGCCTCAGGTCTGTTGAATGTCCCGTCAGTAAAGGAGAACAGTTCTGGTAAATCTCTGTTAGTAGCAGCCTTCTAAAAGTATTTCCATCATGACAAAGATATACACTTGCCAGATGCTTACTCTGAAACAATCACACTGACCTGAAACCTAAGTGCTACCTTCTTTACTTAGTTTCATGCTGGCTTCATTGAATTCGTTTCTGGATTTACAGCACTGTAAATTAAATCGGATTTTAGACTTCTGGATTTTTAAATGTGTAGCCTTCTAACACTTGAGTCACTGAAATTTATAAAGAACCTACTTTGCACATCTTTTATTTAAAAAAGGCTTTGATGCTCATGTATCTTAAGTCAATGGTTTGACTGGAATTTTAAAAGATAAACAATTTAAATATTTTTAGAAATAAAAGGTATATATTAAAAATATTTTATAAACCAGAATCAAAACTGTTGGTAGAAATTAATTTCATATTTCCATCTTAAGTTCTATTAGAAAGTGATACCTGTCATAATACCTGTAAGATTGAGGTTGAATGAAAGTGATTCTGCTTTAAATGTAACTGCATTCAGAAACTACTACCAGAAAAGCATCTCTGAGTTGAATTCAAGTTTGTAGAGATATAGCAGCAATCTGAGGGTAATTTCACTTTGAAGAATGTTAGTATACATTGTATATATATACATACGAAGTTTAATAATTCTGTCAATCTCTTTTAAGTGCCATACAGACTTTGAAACAAGTTAGAACCACAGCCTTAACTTTGTCTGTTAAGAATTGTAGACGTACTGGACTAAAGTGAGCAGCACTCCACTGTTTCACACTCTGTGGTTAATATTGAGGAAGAATATTTGTTCATATGAAACTTTCAAAGAGAAAAGTTAGCTAATCTGCTCTAGATTATTTGATTCATAGTTCTACTGTCCTTCATGAAAGTCTTATCTTGCTTTTTATTTAATAAATAAAGGTAGGAAAATCTACAGGTTAAGGCTGTGGCTAGCTTTAATATCAATTTGAAAATGTAATGACAAGAAGAAAGGATCCATTGTCTGTTGCTTCCCTGAAACACATACACAAATGCCAACACTTGTAACTGAAAAATTATTTCAGAACCAAGGAACCTTTAAAATTCTTGAAAGAAAAGTGTAATGCTTTTCTCTTAGAGTATTTGGAAACAGAAAATCTTTTTTCTTGAAAATTCTTCATTTTGTAATAGATTTTTGCATATGGAGAATGAAATTGTAATTGAGTGTATTGCAAGACAAATTTTTCCAAACTCTATTTCAACTGTAGCTTTAGAAGAACTTCATTTATCCTCACAAATTATATTGAGGTTCTTTCTCATCTGTGATAATTACTTTTTTTTTTTCCCTCTTGTCTTTGTTAGGGTAGAGTTAGTGTGGTCATTATTTGAGATTAAGTAGGTTTCCTTTATCAGAAATTTAGGTTAAATGCTAATTCCTGGCATTTGCTATGGTTTTATAACTCTAAAATTCATTAAAGGAGAGATATTTATAAGTAACTGCAATAGAAATTTCTCTTTTACAGAATCTTGTGAATGGAAGTACTTTACCTCATAAAACCATGCTCTAGGAATAGGAAAGGCTATAGCCAGCAATACTTAAGATGTATTTGAACCAGAAGAGTTAAATTCTTAGTCAATCTGATAATGACAATGTTTCTTCCTAAATTAAACTGAGACCCACTGCATCCACACTGTAACTCCAAAAACCTTCTCTCTGGCATCTTGCTAGTTACTCTTGAAAAACAAAATCTCTAACATTAAAAATTTCCAGTGATCTACAAAAAGAATATTCTGCTGCTGGGGAGAGAGCAAGTTTGTCTATGTCCTCATAGGATCAGGATGATTTCCATGCAGAATTTGAGAAGTACATATCCTTATTCATGTTGATTTTAATAGTAATAAAAATAAAAATTAATATCTGAGAACTCCAGGAGCATTTTTAAAAATAGGTTCAGTCTGCTCCTGCCCTCTTTCTTTAAGTTTGAAGAATTAGTCTGAAGAGACTAGAAAGATATTTGCTATGAGGCATGGGTTAGAACCTCATCCTCTGGTTCCTCTGGGGAAGGACCTGAGGAATAGAGACTTTCTTTTTTTCTCATAAATTTCACAAACCGAAGAGTTTCCTGAGAGTGCAGCCTCCTTTCCTAATCCCTTAGCTACCTAATCTACAAATTTCATGAAACTCCTTAGTGTTACAGCAAACTCTGATTCCTCTTTTGTTCCTCCTTTATTTGTTATTACTGTTATTTTTAACTTTCTAGCATCTCTGGTGGTAACTGGAGATTACTGTAAGAAAATAAACTACATAAGTAAGGGAATGCAAGGAAAAATTGAAATACGGTAAAAGAAAACATGTACAGTATGATGCATTTGATATGTAAGTATAAAAACTCAATGGTATCTTTTATGTGCGTATTATTTATGTGTAATAGGTATATCAATTTTTTTTAACTAAAATGCGACTGAGAATCTGTTTTGGGCTGTGGTAATAGCATAATTGATGATAAACATGAGATTTCTAAAGCAAATTAATAGTCAGTGTAATGTGCTTTTGCAAGTTAATTGATTTTTTGGCTTCTTCCTCAATGATTTTCATATGAATGGTTACTGAATCTTAATGTCTTTGAATTATATTGTGCTAGGAAAGATGTGGCATGTTCTCAACATGGAAAAAAGTGAGATCTTTGACTAAATGAAATGTGGACACAAAAAGACATTCACAAAGTTATCCAGCAGGTTCTGTTACACTAACGACTTTATGAAGTAGCTTAAGATCTCTGCCCATGTAATTCTCAAGTCCAGTGTACAGCCAGTAAACCATGGTCCTCAGGTGAGAAATGAGAGATTTTAAGGGCCGTTGAACACAATGAATTTCGCAGAGTGCTCAATAGCCCTCAAAATTTCTCATTTAGGAGGGTGCATGTGTATTGCTTCGAAAAATGAATGTGAACTTCACTTTCCCCATTTGATTTACGTGTCTTCCTCCGTTCTTCCGTCCCTCCCCCTCTCTCTCTCCAAACCTCTTATGCCATGAGTAGCTGGTCTGCCTGCCTTCTCCTTTTGAAACACATGCAATACACTTGCTAATTAAATCATTGGCGTAAGTTCAGAGTGTGAAACAACATACACAAATTTGCAGGGTCACACTGGAAAATCCCAAACCCTACACCAACCTCAAAACTGCATGTTTATGAGGTTTTTTTCCCCTGCATTCCCATTATCACTCCTTAAGATACCAGCTTGGTAACTAATGTAAACATGACACTATTCAGGTTAATGTGTATTATTTGCCTTTCTGGGGAATTCCTTCCATTTCCATTGGATCTGCTCCCCGGACTCTGATGTTCCCAGTATTCTCAAATAACCTCCAGTGTGAAAGAGGAAGGAGACTGGCCCAAAATAAGTACCATGGATTTAAACTTCCAAGACATTGATATTTTCTCATTACCTTTGAGCTACTTAAGCTCCTTTATAATTTTACATCTGCAGAGATACAGCAATTTGTACATTTTCCTCTGGATAATTGATTTTTTTGTGTGTTTGGGCGGGGAGCATCCTCAGAGTAAGAACCACCTCATACCAAGAATCAAGGATAAAATATATTTGTGAATCTATGATATTTAAAAATAGTTTTAAAATATGTAAGTCAGAATTGCTTAATTATATGATAGGGTTCAAAAAAGGCACGTAATAGCAACTTGTCAAACTACTCCAGTTTATAAATAATTTACATTTTTCTGTAAGCTCTTTCTTTAGTTGGATGGATAGGTTGATTAAGCAATATAAATAAGTATTATTTGTTATTCTGTTATTAATACAAAATAACATTTTTTCTATAAGGGAATGGGAAAATTTGAAAAGAAGGTTCTTTATGCTCCTCTCTGTTTATACACTAGTTTTGTGATTCTCTTTTATCTACTTTGTTTAGACACTCTTCTCTTTATTTTAAATATTTAGTGGAATAAATACTTATTTACTCTTCCAGTTAGTTATTTGAAATTAGCAAAATTCTTGGCAAATGACAACAGCGTGGAAATTCCACAAGTCTTGCAAGTCCACGAAGTTTGCAGAAATACAAAGTTGAAGAGCCGGACCTCCGTGGTCTTTCACTTGGGTACTTTTTTTTTTTTTTTTTTGCCTCTGCTGAAAAAACTGAAGAGTTGCAGAAAGAGTAATTGGCACACAGTTATTCCTGGCTATGCAAAGGACAGTGAAACAGTCCTGAAGATGCACTTGGATTAATGCTTTATATGCATATGAAAATCCTAACTGTAAGCTGTTAGCTGATGCTGTAGTAAATAAATACTTAGTGAGTGTATCTGGAGTTTTCAGTAACTCTTTGTTGGTGACCAAAGTTGGAGCAGTGTTAGAGCTGGCTGCCTGTTCAGCTAATTCTCATGTCAACATGAGCACCTTAAATAGCAAAGGTACCATTGGCCAGTGGACTCAAACTTCTCTTTTAACTGCTCATCTCTAAAGATTTATTTTTTTTTCAGGAAAATTAAGCTGATTAAAGGTAGAAAGAAAGAGATCTGTTAATTGAAATGCTGGTTTTGTTTTTTAATGCACCCAGCCTTCTTTCCTTTCCTTGATTATTAGACATTTTACGTTTCTTTATGCATTACTTTTTGTAAAAAGAAATTAATATCAATGAGGGATAAAGTATTTATATTTTTAACACTTGTGTTACAATAGGCTCCACAAGGCTACAGAGATGAAAATCCTGTCATGATCTTCTATGTACATTCATAACTGCAACCTTTTTTTCTCTATCCACCATTCATGCAAAAACTTCAATTTCATATTAACATTCTCTCAATTTCTCTTGTGACTATGTCTTTTTGGTAAGACTAAATCTATCATAAATCCACTTGAACTTTATCTGCCTGTGGAAATATGTAGTGTTTTAGGTAACAAGGTTAGATATGCAGACTAAAAGCAGCCACTTTTGGCATTCTAAGTGCTCTTCAGAAAATGCATCCTGTGGGAGTTAAAATACTACAAAGGCTTGTATACTTAAGAAATAGACTATTAAGGCAATATATTGTGTTAGACTTCAGTTCAATATGAGTTATAGTATAAAAAAAGTCACTTTCTTTTGCTCCACAAAAAGAAAATTAGCTAAAATATTGAATATGTTAGCTGCTACATTTTGAATTAACATATAGACTGAAGGGTAAATTCTGTGCTTCTTGTGTAATCTAATTAGCATTTATGAGATTTACTGGGATGAATTTTCCCCTTGGCATATGCAATTGCAAACATGGAGAATGTGGGCTGCAGGCTGCTAGGGGCAGACATCTGCCTGGGGTGGATGTCCGTGTAGAGAAGTGCCTACGTCCTTGCTCCCTAAGGACCTGGCATCAACTGACATGGTTCTTGAAGTTATGAGAAGATTTGTAAGCATGGGGAAGTTCCTCAGCTGATGAAAATAAGTAGAAATCTGCTTTGAGGGGGAAGGAGGTTCAGAAGATGTTTCTTGACATCACAAGGTGTAATTTAGTTAACAGAGACATACTATAAGAACCCTGTGTTGCTGTAGTACTTTACAGAAATCTAAGCTAAAAAATAAGATTAATACTGCTTTTTGAGAGAATTTTAAAAAAAAAAAGCTATGGCAGTTTCATTGGAGGTCGTTTCTGTGGTGTGGGCCTCAGTCAAGATTGAAACCAGTGTTAAAGCTGATAATTAATCCTGTTGGCTCTCTTATTTCATGAGGAAAGAATTAAGTGTGTTTTTCAATATAAATTGTTCTTGATGTACATCAATAAACTATCCTGCTTTGGAAGTACCTTCTCATTAGCACTCATGAGAAGCACTAAAGACCTGCTAGTGTCTTTAAACACAACTGTCCAAATGTATGAGCCTAATTTACTTTCTTTGAATTTTATATGGTTTTAGCAGCTAAATCTTAATTTTCTTTGATAATATACTTCTTTAAGTGGCAGTATACGTTTTTTTTCCTCTTTATGTCATCTGCTAAAGCATGTGTTAACCATCATAAATTTTTGATGGAGCAAACAATCTGGACTGTACCCTTGCATGTAACAAGCTAGCTCATTGCTAGCTGTGAGCTGCTTGCCAGTAAGATTTGGCTTTCACCTTGCTTTCAGAGCACAGGTGCAGTACATGGAGTGAAGCTCCTGTCACTTTTTTATAGTAGCTCAGCTCAATTAGGCAGAACTTTAGATCAGCTGTTTCACAAGAAAACATTGACTCATCTCTTTGTTAGTGAAAAATGTTTGGTGAAATAGTGGCATCCACAACCTCAGTTTAAATGAACAATGTAGTCCTTTCAGGGTGGAGTAAAATCAGCCTGCTTATTGGATTCAGTCTGGATTTCATTGATTGGCTCTGGGTTTGTAATCTGGGACTGTTGCTGGCTTTTTAATTCTTGGTTCATATACAAGTCCTTTTTGAGTTTGGTAAAGAAAAAATAAGAATTGACAGCACCATTTGGAACCATATTTTGTATAAATGTGATTTTATTCATTCAGTGCTGTCAAAAAGAAAGTAAAAGTTCAGAGTGTAATGCAGCTGTGATGGTTCAGTGTCCAACATCAATATCTGCACTCTTCATGTCATACAGAGATTTGGTCCATGCTGTCTGATTAAACCAAGTGGAGCTTGTTTGTTGTGTATATAATATATAATTAAAACAAAACTTAAAAATAGGGCATTGTATGAGCAACACTGTACTTAGTCATATCCAGCAACTTTCTGCGAGATGGCCTCTGTGTCTCCCATGACCCATGAGCTTTGAAAATCTCAGAAAAACAGGACTTCTCTGGAGACAGCATGTTTTGTGTTTACTGTCTTAGGCATAGGGGAAGGAGAGTTTTTTCCAGAGGGTCTTACAGGTTTCAGAGTCCCTCTTGCAAGCATCTGGGTAGGATTGAGAACCAGTAGCGTCCAGTCTCAGCTTCCATTTGTGTCCACAAGTACTACCTTGAACTACTTCACCTCCTTCCTTCTACCCATCAGCCAAGTGCCAGTTTTAAACAGGCCCTAGAGAGCATGAAGAACACTGCATTGTAATGGTAGATAAAGTTCAAATGCCAAATATTCCCTCTACTGCGAAAACTACGCAACTGCTTCCCAACATCTTGGCTATTTTCTCCTAGCCATCTCCATCAAACCTCATAGTCATCCTCAAGGCATTTGAGAGACTTGGAGAAGAGAGCTAGTGAGGGTGGCATATGCTGCAGCTTTTCAAGTGTAGGGAGGAGGCCAAGTCCTCCTCTGGTAAACAAGGGGAAGAGATGGGAGCGGTAATGGAGCACTCTGGAGGGCCCCCACATCTGTCCTGCTGCTCTGAAAGGAGCAGGAGCAGTGATGGCTGGTGCTGCTGGGATGGACCAGCTGATGCAGTGACAACATCAGGGAGACAGGGTGACCTTCCAGGACTCTTGCATAGGAAAGTGAGGCCGTGGCCTCTTCTTTCTGTTTGCTGCCCACCTTATTTCCCTGCCCTCTAGAGAAGAGGTTGCCATTCCCTGAGCTGAAAGCCAGGCCACGTGGGCTGTCACTACAACTGAGACCTTCAGAAATGTTTTGATGGCAAAGGAAAGATATGCAGAGATAGATGACTTAAAAAATGGGCCATCTCAGTATATTCTAGCTTAGTATTTTGTTTGCAGATTTTGGTCGATACCTTCCAGAAAGTATCACGGCTTTTGTTATTTCAGAGAGTGTGCTTAAAGTAAGAGCTATTCCTCTCACTGGCTGGTAAGTGGATTAGTTTGGCAAATTAAAGCTTTAGTTAGGATGACAGGAGAAGAGAGTATTTGTCCTCGGTCTCTATCAATGACTCTTGTCTCTAATGTTTCTTTTCTAGAAATTGAAAGAATACTGTATGCATGTTTGATATTGTATTTAGTCTCTCAAGATGGCATCCCAGGTCTGATGTTCAATTAGGGAGTGCAGTTCTGTAATCCTTATTTAATTAGAACTCCTTGTCTTACTCCCTGGGAGTTGCATTTGTAATTGGATTCTCAAAAGTGAGAATATGCAGAGGCTACCTCAAAGGGAAGTTGTAATTTGCTGATGTGTGTGAACCTGTAGTTCTTCGAGAATGTTTCCTCTGCATATTCACATTATGGGTCCTGTCCACCTTCTGTTTGCCTTTGGATTTCTGCTGCCCTACAGTTGCGGTGTTTAGTAAGAATAACTGAAGTATTGAGCACTGTACAACTCTCTAAAATCTCCGATTGCTTGGTGTCATGAGATGGCACTTGTACAGTCCTAGTAGTCACTGCTCTTCTAGGAAGTTCCTGTAGGTCACCAGCACTGGAGAACCAAAACCCAGTGGTGTGAATATGCAAGGACAGCACTCTCAAAGAGCAAACCAATGGTAAGTACCCTTTCTTTGTCTTCTGTGATTAACCAAATGTTTGAAATGTTAATTTGTAAATTCCCTATTTGCAAATTTGCAGCACTCTCTCTATGATAAAAACATACTGAGATTAATTTTAGAGCTGTTGCCTTTCTGGCAAAAACCAAGAAAGTATCTGTAGGTACTCACTTCGGTTGTAAATTGGTGTACTACTATCAGCATGTGGGTGTCTACACATGTTTGAGCTATAATATATATTTCTATCAGACAAAAAGGCACTATTACATTGCAGTATTATATATTTTACAGAGTTACACATTTTTAGTTGTATTATACTAGTAGATTATCTAATCTGTTAGTAGATTAGATAGCAGAGCGAGTCACTAACCAAAAAAAAAAAAAAATCTTCTGATAGTATTAACAATGTTAATTCTCAAAGCAGATTTTCCAAAAGAAAATCAAAGATACATTGTTTTTCACTTCTAAATGTTTTTCTGAACTTTTGTTTTTTCCAGACATGGAATTCTGTGAGACTCCCCATATTCTGTGCTCTGGCTATCAAGCAGATTTACACGGTGTAGCTGAGCACAGTTACCCGCTAGAGGTGGGCTCAGATGTGGATACTGAAACAGAAGGTGGTGCGTCCCCGGACCATGCCCTGAGGATGTGGATGAGGGGGATGAAATCGGAACACAGCTCCTGTTTGTCAAGCCGAGCAAACTCAGCGTTGTCCCTCACTGACACTGACCATGAAAGGAAGTCTGATGTGGAGAATGGTAATAAAGAAATGCATCTAATGTACTGAATAGAAGTAGTTAGAAGTAGTAATTTATTTGAAGATTTCTTCTTGTACTTCTATTCCCCCACCCCCCGCCCCCATTTTGTTTTCTTTCTTTTTCCCCCTTCTTTCTTAGGTCTCTGTATTATACGAAAGGTGAAAGGGTTGTTTGGTATGTGTATTGTATTTATAATATGGATGGAAAATAAGACAAAAAATGAAACAATGTTTTTGTTAGAACATCATTCTTCTAGAGACCGATTACTTTCCCACATTCTCCATTTTCATATCATAGGACATTTCTCATTTGAGTTTAGTGGCCTATGAGTTAGGTTCTAAAATAAATCTCTATATGTACTTTTATATCACATTTTGTGTAGAAATGATGCTGCACATACTGGCTTCTGGGTGTAGCTTTAAGACTCTACAGCCAGGTGACTTCAGAAAGACAACCTGGAATCGTAAATGCTCTATTTACCTGTAATTTCAGGCTACACCTGAAGACATGCCTTTATCAGTAGGACAGGTTGAACAGGTTTTTGTCATATCTCAGTTCTGTATATCTCTGCATATCGAGTGTGCGTTTCTGGGTTAGGTTTTTGGGGAGGTGGTTTTTTTTGTTTGTTTTTTTTTGTTTATTTGTTTTAAAATTTGTTCTCTTTTAGGATCTTTATACTTATTTACTTTTCTTATGGTTTAGTGTGTCACAGAAGGTGAGAGTGTGTATTTAACACGGGGAATTAATTTTTTATTTCTGCGTCAAAATTGATGAAGATCTGCTCTAAATGTTTCTTTAAACAGTATAGTAAGTAAACAAATTTATCATACTTAAGATCAACAAGCTTAGCTCATATTTTAATTTCTGTATTTAATAGCTATATGTTACAGCAGCTCTAAATGTAGTTAAATATGTATTTTTAACTGGATAAGAGATAGAGGAACCAGTGAAAGTGGCAGATTGACACTTCGGAGTTCACAGTGATATATTTTAGTAGATCTATAGGCATAATGTGAAAGAGAGTTCAGTCGTGAATGTCATTTCTATAGTTGTGTGTTTTGAATTTGTCAAATACGAAGCTAGTAATTTAATTATAATTTCATCTGCATGTTTGTCAATACCAATGTTAATGTCCAATATAGGTTCAAAGACATTAGGTTACCTGCATGAGTTTAAAAAAAAAAAAAAAAAAAAAAAGTTTTTGCTACAGAGGTCGTTTTTAATTAAATGCTCTGTTGAGGATTAAGCATTCTGCGCTATCACATTGTATTGTATTGCTAGAATTGGTTAATTTTCCAATGTCACCCCATTTGTATGACGATCAATGGATGCGTGCCTTCTAACTTCCTGCTTCTGCCATGTTCTGTGTGAGATCCATCCTCTGAAAAGTGTTGTTGAAGTGGCTGAAGGAGTTTAATCTGGTCTGCCTGGAATTGGTTGGCCCTTAACTATGAAAATGGTTTAAAGGGAATGCTGCCTGAGAAAGGAATGTGCATACTTGTACCATTCAGACTAAGAAATACACATGGTCATTTATGTTTTAAGATGCTGGGAAGCTGATATATTGAAAGCAATTAAGCATATAACTAAGTTATGTGTTTCAGTCTGGAATGCAATTGGTGCAGCTGGGTATTCATGACATTTTGCTAGCCACACAAGTTGCACTAAATAAGTCACCTTGCTATAGACAAAAATTATTGTAGGCAGTAAAGGAAATGCTTTTGTTACTTTCATCATCGTACATTGCAGGAACCATGGGTTAAGTGTCATTAAGATAGGGATGCATAATGACTGTGCTTCACCAACAAAGAATGGAGTAGTTTCTTCTGAATGTTTGTCTTGGAGGATGGTTTTATTCAATTTAAACTAATTTCCTGCATGGTCTGGAATAGAACAGGGTAGTCCTTTTGCATGTGGCTTTAATATTTGGTTCCTTTATAACAAATTTTTAATCAGGGATTTGTGTTTTAGGTACTTGAATACAGATTTTAACTAAATAGTTGGGAGAGGAAAGTGAGGGCAAGAGTAAGTTGGAAGAGAGAGAAGCTGAGAGCAGAAACTCCTTTGAACTTTTTAGTTGTCTCCAGGCAGGGTCGACAGAGCGGGTATCAGTGCTTCCTGTGGTGTTGGGTCATTATAATAATTACAGACTTGAAACTTGATGTGGATGAACTTGAAGCTATATTCATTTATATTATGTAGTAGTTCGCAGGTTAGTTGATAGTCAAGATTCCTGATCCAGGGAGTGGCGTGTTCTCCATCTGGGTTGGCACTCAGTAACAAAGCACTCTTTGAGTACGGAAGTTCATAAATCTCTACTTAAATGAAGTAATAGATGGCACATCTTTCTGTTTCTATGCAGTCATTTGTGCCAGGGGCTTAATAAGAGCACCAAGTGTTGCATTTATCCTTGTCAGTTCCTGCCATGGAAATAGACTTTCTTTGTGCCAGCCAGTAACTTCTGTGATGTGAAAATGGGTGAGCCCATAACATCAGCTGCTGGAAGTTCATGAAATGCTAGTTTCCATGATACTGTCTAATTGCTGTAAAAATAGGTACTTAGTAATTCTGGCTTTCAAAGGGTTGACCAAGTGGCATGTGAACACAGCTATTTGTAACTGGAGTAAAATTAATGAGGAAGATACAGTTGTTGTATTGTTTGAGAAAACTAATTGCTATTATTGTCTGTATTTTGAAAAGGTCAGTTGATTTTTGTTGTTGGGTTTATTTTTTTTCTCTATGAGCACGATTCTGCTACAAATGCAGAATAGTTTCTTTTTGTGGTGATATTAGGACATGTAACTGTGTGGACTCTGGTAGACCTGCTTTCAGGACATTTTTTTGCTTTACATTGATCTGAAGCAAATACACTTTTGCAAATTTTGTTCTGTTTAGATAGCCCTTGAATTTCTCATTTTCATTCAAAGCTCTAGCAGGTGCTTCCCTGACACAGGATATATACTTCATTATGTATTCTGAGTAGCCCAATGTGAAAATTTATTTGAGGATTATTTTCCTTCATAGATGCACCAACTCTGTCATAATCACTGTTTAAACGCACTCCGTTTGTTTTGGCAGCATTGGACAGATTATATGAAACACCAACATTCCCATTTAAATTAGCGTTGTCAATGTTAATGGCAACTAATAATAGCCTATTAGTGTACAAGCTGCCTTCAGCTTTGCCTGAGGCTAAGCAAAATATATATTAACTGCAAGTAATGAATGACCAATTTCTTGGGGATCATTGCTTATCTCTGTTATAGTATAAATAGCTCTATTTAAACATGAACACTGTTACTCTACAATATGTGAATGTAAATTTCAGACAGAAACACTGCAGAATAACAATACCAAAAATAGTTACTTTATTTCATTGAAGACGACTGCATTTACCCTCAATTCACTGAAACAATCGTATCTGTCATTACAGCGTATCAGAACATTCAGTTCAGTGGTTTAGTCTGCCAGATTACTGAGCAAATTTATTTATTTCTTTATTTTTCTGGAGTAAAGCTATGGTCCAGGAGAGGATGCAGCCATGATCTACAAAATCTGTGTAGTATACTAAAAAGGAGACTACAGTCCTTTTTGTATCCATATACTCTTCCCCATTAAATTGTTCATGCAGTGCTTATGTTTTGCTTTACAGGGTGTCTGTGCAGCTGTGAAGCAATGAATTTTACCTCAAATGCATTCATGCCATGCCATAATCCATTTCTGAGCCACATTTGACTTGTTTGCACAACCATCAACTCTTACTTTTAGCCACTACATCTCACTACTACTACTACACTCATCCAGGATTCCCAGTACTGGATGAGTGTAGTGTGAAATACACACTCAGTCTTGGAGCTAGATTCATGTTCAGTTCCTTTGGCTACATCATTTTATGACAACTAGGCATTGGCTATAGTTCACAACAGCTTCTTTGAGATTTGTAGGCAAGAAATTAGGGTGTTAGTATAGGCTGAAATACCACTAGACTGGTCATGGCATATAACTTTAGACTGCTTGAGATCTGCCCGGGGGATTATTTTTTTTTTTTAATTACATATTTGTCATCTTAAAAACAAAGCAAGAGGGGAAAAAAAATATAACAGCTATGAAAAAATGTAGTTGTTTCCTTTTTCCCACAGAAATTATTGGGAAACTTCTTTCTTAACATCAGCGTAGAGGATCAGATTCTATTTGGAACAATAATTTTAATAATATCAATAATTTTAAACGGCAGACTGCAAAGATGGAATAAAAATATTAGCCATATATTAATAAGTAGATATAGTAGTGAAATCAGTAGGTTACACATCAAAGCTGAGTTTAACGACATAGAAACATGTACGATTAATCTTGTGTAATTCAACTAAGTATTTGTTTTATACCCTGGGTGCAGTGGTCCATTTAACAGAGCTTTTGACTCTGCCTAAATCTCTGGGTTTTTTTCACTTTGATTGCTGGGCAGATGGGTGACTTTTGGGCAAGTCACCTCAGCTCTCTGCGCTTCAGATTCAGTACCTTAATAGTATCTGTTAAAGGGATAAAGATGCTTAATTAGTAAAAGAAATGGTGGAATTGCTGATGCTGTATGAGAAACACAGCTTTGTGAATGCTGTAGTTATTCAAACATGGGGAGGATTTAGTAAAAGACAAGGTTCTGGTTTAATTTCTGGTGTGTGTCAATCGACCTACTGTGAATTCACACCTGTTTAAATTAGTCTTGAATTTGGCTCTTCATAAAAGTCTTGTATTTAATACAAGAAAGTAAGAGCATTGGGATTAATGTTGCTATTATTTACTGTTATTTTGTAAACAAGCCAGACATTAAGCTGATCTCTGGCTTTCTCATTTCTCCAGGAAATTATTACCAACAGCTACATTATAATAACAATACATGCTCTGAGAAGAAGTATGCATGTGACTGACTCTCTATGCAGGATTGTATTTGTAATAACGAGGGCTGTATCTGAAGTATTTTCATTAGCTCCTGTCACTCTCTATTTACAATGGTACAATTAAGAAATTGAGTTACTAATTTGCAAGTAGAGCAGTTAGGTCAAACATGTCTAAAGAGCCTTGAAAATATAAAGGTAAACATCAGTCTTAATCCCATTCCATCTGTGCCATGTAATATTTTTCTTTTCATTCCTAGTGTGCTTTATTTTGCCTTTTTATTGTGGCAAGGATTGCAATCATGTTTGTACACTCCTGTCTGTTGGATGGTTTTAGTCACCTAACAGATAAAGGCAACCTCATCACTTAAACAAAATGCAAAGCCCCCATGGTGAAATTCCTTCAACTTCTGGCGTTTACTATAGCTTGTCAGATATTTGATCTATGATACTCTCAGATACTTGACAGAAAAGGGCCACTAATCTTCCCTTAATAAAAGACTACTTTTGCTTCTGTTCTGTTTTTTTCTCTTTTAGTGTTTAGATGGTATTTATGTTGTTTGCTTCTGCTCTTGTTTCAAAGAAGCCTCCTCAGTGTCAAAGGAAGCACGTGAATCTCTGCAGTAACATAGCAATGCCTTTTGGGGAGCATTGGAGTATGCGTTGACATTGTAACTGCTCTGCTGGAGTTGTTAGGAGCGTAAGATGCTTTTGTTGACCTCGGAGTGGTTCCTTTGGAAATGTTACTGTCTCAAAGGAAGCATGTAAGTCATCTGAATTGCTTTAGATAAGTGTGAGATGCTTCTGTAAGCACTGTAACATCACCTCAGTTGTAATCATAGAATCATAGACCAGGTTGGAGGGGGCTTTGAGCAACCTGGTCTGATAGAAGGTGTCCCTACCCGTGGCAGGGGGGTTGGAACTAGAGGATCTGTAAGTTCCCGTCCAACCAAACCATTCTATGATTCTGTAAGCATAGCACAAAGATATTTTTTTTTACATACCATAATCCAAATGACCTTTGCCCACAGCATAGTAAAATGTATCTTTGCATTTGCACAAGGTTGTGTGATATTTTTAGCCCTGCAGTTTTGTTTTCTTCCATGGGTAGCTGAAAGAGAGGAGGGAGGGAAGCTTGAGGAGAAGAGTCAGGACTAATTTTTATCCCAGAAATGAGTAACTTGGCATTAGAGCTAAAAAAATCACTTGGCTTTCCTCCCCTGTGTTATGCAGAAAGGATAGTGGATGTGGCTTAAGGAGCCTGTAGCAATATAAATTATTGCTCCTTCTTTCTTTAAATCCTTTTTACTTTCTCAGGTGGAAATGAGCATGGAGGAAAAGTATTTGCACAAATATTTTACAGTGCGAGTGGATGTTGCAGTGCTGCTGTAATTCTTGGGAACTCATTTTATCTAGGCTGCCCCAGAGGGGAAGGATGAGGTGGGATGGGATAGACACTAAAGCGCCTGCCTTCCATCAGGGTCCTGCAGTGCAAAAGTGTGAGGATTATCTGACTCCTCGTCTCAGCAATCTTTGTGAGACAAGGGGGACGCTGAACAAAATACTTATTCTGTTTTTAAACATTTACCGTGAATTCTACATGAGGACATTTCTGGACTAATGTATGCGGGGAACAGTTCCATTCTAAACACTCAGCATGTCTATCCTGATGTTTTATTTACGTTGTTTTATTATTAAGTTTATAATATGTTTTATTTCTCATCTCTTTTGGTTAAATTTGTACTGTGTTAGAAGATCAGAAATCTGCTTTACAGAAACAACCTACAGCCATATTTTATATGTAAATCCTTTGGAATAAATTATTTATTTTAGTTTAATGCTGGTTTAGTTTAATACTTATTTTTAAATATAAGCAATTCTCGCTTACATGTCTTAATATGTAAACATTCCTGACAGTTGGAACCTGTTTTTCATCAAAGTTTGGGATGTTCTGCTGAAAGCTGCCAGTGGAACATCATTAGTGCAAAATAAGGCTAACAGGAAAACTTGTGAACTCTGATCATAGAAGATTATAGTTAAGGCTACAAGATAAATAAGATCACATTACTCTTATTTGGTTCCTTATACCATCAGCCAGTGTGGGTTTAAATACAAAGATATCTAGAGCTTTTTTTCTTCCCCCTAGCAAAATGCTTTTCAGCTATTCCAAACTGTTCTACTGTAAGTGAGATAAAAAGAAAGGATCTTGTAAATCGGTACAGGATTGGTAGAAAAGTGGAAAATACTGACAAATTATCCTTTTAGGGTCTAACAAGGTTTAATCTAAATATAATTTCTTCTGGGCAGTATGAGATCTTCTAAGAATTTATTGTCATCCTACCAAAGATGACAAAAGATTGCTCATTCTTACTCTTCAGCCTTTTTTTCATTTTTACTCATTTAATTAATTGTGTATTAAATTACATGAGAAAGTCTCATCTTCCACTTTCAAATTTGTTAGTGTTTCATTTCCTCTTGGGCTTAGGAGTAATATGAAGATCAGTATAAATCTGTATTATTCAAAGTTACAAATATTAGCATATCCTCATCTTACAAATGGGAAGTACTGATAGTAGCAAATAGCTTTGGTCAGACCATCAAGAGAAAACATAGAAAATGGAGAAAGTGGCTGCTTCCCATGGCTGCAACCTTCATAGTTTTCTAAAAGTGAAACCTAAACCAGACATATTAGACTACTTCTTATTTCTGCAATAGAAAATAGGATAAGAATGAGAAGTTGTGTATGAAATTATGGTTAGTTTGTACAGGATAACGCAGATTTGAATACTGCTTGTTTCAACATGCTTTCATATACAGGTCTTATGAAATGAAGTTCAGTATTTTAGATACTAATTTTGTTTTATAATAGCTAGCTCTGCACCCTGACTTTATATTTTGTAACATAAGTATTAGAAGAATAGTGTATAATTAGCTTTTCTAGAATGTGGGTCTAGGAGCAGTGAATAATTTCTGCAGGCTGCTTCCTTTCCCTAACAGATGTTTTTTGAGTAATATTTTAATTAGATTCACATATTCTGATGACTAATTATATTGCCAGTGTAGTTTCTTTATCTTAAGTTTCTACTCCAGAAGATATGCAATGTAGATTTTATACATTGCTTCACAACGCTGACTTCCAGTTGAGCAGCAAGTCTTGGCATCTGATCTTAAGTTGTTCACCATGAGATGTATTGGCAGTACGGAGGAGCAGCCCTTTGGGCATCAGAAGCCAAATGTTGGAAAGTAACTATGTTTCTTTGCCTTGGGTGTTACCCAGAAAAGGAGCTGGGGACCTCCAGTGATCTGAAGATTCTTTTATTCCATGAAACCACACTTCCTGAAAGATTTGTATGTGGGAGGAAATGCCTGGAAGTGAGGATGGCTTAGGACATCAGGTCAGGGTTGTTCAGCTCTATTGCTAGAAACCTTGCTAAAAGCTACTTAAAGCATGTAAGAAACCCAAGGGACAAAAGTTAAGGATACTTCTAAACTGTATATAGTATTTATTATGGTTCATAGCACTCCTCCCTACCCACCTCATCTGTCTTGTACATTAGAGGGATTTTATATCTCCTCTGACATCGTTGGAAATGTAATCAAGACAGTATGGTGCACTGGAACTAAAAGAAAAAAAAAAAGCATCACTATTTTAACTACAGACAAGTTGAGAGAAATGTTTGTATCTATTAAATATCTTCCTATTCCCAAATGATATGCATGTTAAACAAGTGTGAACACATGAATATCAATGACTTTGGATTTCTGTGACTCCAGCTACTAGACTTTCTCCCTGCCTTTCTTTCTCTGAAGATCCCATATAATTTTAGCATTGGTTATGCTAATAAATACTGCAGAGTATGACTCCAATTTGACGCAGCCAATGTTGTCTTATCTTAGCGGTGTATTTGTGGAACAGTTGAATGTTATTGATGAACTGTAAATTTTCTTTTGACTTTTGAATCTAGTCATTGTAACAAGCATTACCAAACGTTGCTTTGGGCTTGTTTACATCAATGTAGTAAGCATGTCACTTTGAAGCTGAAATGAATTCACATTGGTAAATGAGCTTGGAATATTTCACCGTGATTTATTCTTGTCTTTTCCAAAATATTGTTACATTACCTATCAATGAAGTACCATGGCCAAGGAAGAGTCAAAAGAGTATTTGCTGTAGGAATGAGTGAAGCCATTTCTTCAATGAACCTAGTGTTAAAGAGGTAGTTTCCTTGTGGTGTGGTGTGTTTGCTTGTAGGATCTTCACCATATTGTCACTCCACTTAGCTATAACTCACTGGTAGGTTGTTTAGCGTTCGTAACAGTATTAAGTGGCTCTCTCCTACACTCTCAAACTATGCCTTTGTCTTATGGAATGACAGGAAGCAAAATGGGGTCTTCATGCCTCTAAGACACCCCAGGTTTTCCATAATTAGTCAGTGGAGTAAAACACATTTAATCAAAAGAGTATTACTCACATCTTTCCATGTCAGTAATTTTGAGTTTAAATTTCAGTTTAAACTGTAATATGATTTTCTCTCTCTGCCTACAGTTACTTTTGAGTAAATACAAAATATAAATTGATACCTGCACTTTATATGTACCAAAACCACAGTAAGTGTTGTTTAGACTTGAGTGCTCTTCCTTCTCATTGCTTTGTCCAACAGGAATTTCAAGTTGTACTTCTGGTTTGAGAACATCATATTTGATTAACTTTTCCCCAAACAGTACTTTTGAGACAGCAAACTTTCTGTTATTGTCCAGTCATGCTAACCTCTTTTAGAGCAAGTATTTTACTGTTTGTTGAAGTGGCAGAGTCATAATGCATGCTTTGAATTTGTGTTTTTCTGCATAATTTCGTATAAACATCCCTCCAGTTGCACAATCGGAAAGTATCTGATGTAGTTTACTTGAATTGAATCCTACTTGATTTGAATCTGCTTGAACTGTTGATGTTGGGATCACATAATAGAGCTGCTTGCTAGTCATGCGTTGTCAATGAGATCTGATGAGTGGTGCAGTATTTGCAGCTCATCCCTGGAGACTTTTCATTTGTTTTCTTTATGATAAAAGAATTTATAGATGCTTGCACTATTTTGATTACCACAAAAATCTTAGAAGCAGAATGTACCTGGAAAATAGCTACTGTTGCAGGTTCTCAAACTCCTTCATAAGATAGTGGTGTATTTTGTGATTTCTTTTAGCTACTGATCTGCATGAGCCAGATCTTACTGATTGCAATACAGCTGCATTTTGGGGGTGGCAATGGATTGCATTCTGGCATCCATTGTTAGAAAGGGATGCTGCTTTAGGTTATGGTGCTGATCATAGCAACAGAACTCTTGCTGTAAAGGGATAAAGCTCATGGTGAAGGGAAAATCTCCACAATTATTTTTATGTACTTAGAATTTTTCTCAAGAGACTAAGAAACTTCCCAGAATATTACATAATTTCCTTTTATAAGGAAGATGATAGAGATGAGGTCTCATTTCAAGTCACAGAAACTGCTTTTGAAAGGAGGAGATAGAGGTAGTGAATATGCTCCTAGAGTATGATGGTGGTTGGCTTCCTGGTATAATTATGAAAGGCTTAGTCTCTCCTGAGGTCACGTCTTGATGAATAAGTTGATGTACATGTTCTTTGTAGTAGCTCATTCAGATCAGTTCAGCATAAATGAAAAGCCATGTTTATGCACAGCGTTGCAACCTAGATTTCCCTTTTAGGGAATGGTGCAACAATGTAGTCAACTTATTGAGGTCTTGATGTGCTATCTTGACTCTCAAGATATATTTTTATCTCAGTAGCCTGAACATGACTGAAAGAGCCATCCCTTTGTGGCGTAGTGAGAGAGGAGATAGAAGCTGCTGTTCTGAGGAAGATGCCACCCTCAGTTGTTAGCGATGTGTGTTTGCTTATACATAGTCAGTGCATTTGGGGTTAGCTGTTGGTGTTCTGCCAAGTCCCTGCTGTCCTTTGATGTCTTCTCGGTGCCAGTGGCGTAAAGGATGCTGCAGTCCTGAGAAATCTGCCTGCTTAGATAGGGAGAGAATATGAGAGATGGTCTGTGGTGCAGGTACGTGAAGAAACCTTTGCAACCTACCTTTCCTTTGCCCTGGTTTAGCATCAAACTACGAAAGGGGTTTTGTGCCCTTTTCAAAAATCCTCAGCCCTTCCCTCTCCTGGCTCAGAAACTGGTAAGAACATGGTTATTCCAGTACTTCTCCATTGCTTTGATAAAGGAAGGCCTTCCTTCCCGTTTTGTGCGGGTTTGTGGCCTCGCAAGTGCTGGTGGGCATTTGTGAAGGTGAGCATGGTGGCTGCAGTAAGCCAGGGCTTCGCTGCCGAAGGCGCTAAAGCCCAAATATTTTTCTTCCAGCATGTCTGTAATTATTCACCATTTAGATTTGCAGTTCTTCCTTTCTAACAAGGGGCACTGCCCAAATACTTTTTTGTGATGTGCTCAATGTGTCTACAACTATCTTTTATGTCTTTGCCCATGGGGAAAAATATAATTGAGTCATTCTTCCTCAAGCCTGCATGGCTGTGTGTTCAGTCAGTACAATGTTCATCTCAACATTCCTATTGATGGTTGCATTGATTATTTTTATTCTAGCCTGCGATTCTGTCTCCATTCTAGCTTTTTAATTTTTATAGTTCACTTCCTTTTGAACAGCAAATTCAGCTGTGTTTGGTTGTGTGCATATTTTGTTAGAAATATGGTCTTCTGAATACAGATTTCTCCATAGTAGCTAATAACCTACAGTACTTGAAAGCTCCTTTTTCTTTTTATAACCTTTCTTTTTTCCAATACATTTTCTGATTACTGCACTACAGTTCAATTTTTATTGGATCATTTTAGAGCATAATAATTCATTTCTGATCCCTAGTACCTCTCGTCCATGTCTGAAGTGGTCCACGTTATTTCAGTCACTCATTTTTGTTTACATGTTTTCTCTGAAGACAGTCTTCTGTGTATTGTCTCAAAGTATCTTTCTGGCTGGCATCACCATTTTAGTCTTGTGATATCCAATTTTCTTTTAATACAAAATCAAATAGAAGGCATTTTCTGTACTTTGCCAGCCAACTATAGCGGAATTTTTTGAACTTTCTTGTAGGTATCTTATAAATTTTTTGGTGGCTAATAATGGCAAAAAGCCTAAATCATAAAGACCTGGGGGCAAAAAAAAAGTAGAAAGGCTATTTTGTACTGAATGCATTCTTAAACAATACTACAGCTGTACATACAACAAAATAAACATGTTTTTATGCAATTACTTTAGAATTTAAACAATGCGTATTAATGTTAAATAGCCATAATAAGTAAACAGTCTAAATCAATTGGGGTTTTGCATAGATCTTTGTAGAATTACTTGTTCATTCCTTGCTTCTATAATAGATTAAAAATAATTGTTATCTACCTTCTGCTTGGGGAAAAGGAAAAAAGAAAAAAACCCACATATCCCTTCACATTGCAGAAAGCTACGTCAAAGTCTGCAGTTTCAGTTAGGTTTCTCTCTCAGGCTCAGTAAGAACTCTTAAGATTCTGAATCGTGGTCAAATTTATGGCAAGAAGCCTCTGTTAAGAGAAATGGCAGTGAGTTGCCATTTTCAAATGGCTTCAGATGATTTTCTTTCAATGCTGTAGGTTTGTGCGGTCATGACACAAAATATATTTCCTGGCTGTGAACTCATGTAAATTGATCCAGGCTCCAGACAGCTGGCAGAGCTCAGGTTGTAGGTTCCCACTAGGGAAATTTGCATTAGGAGTCAGAATGCGGAAACAGAAATAACCTACAGGATGCTTGGAAGCAGCAAGGATAGTCCACGATACGAAGATGTTTGGCTGTTAGCTTTGCCAGCTCAGATCATGTTTTGATGATAATCTTTGACAGCAGTTCCCTGTATCACCAACAAACTACAGTCTCCTGCGCTGCTATCCCTGTCTTTGCTGCCCTTTCGGTATATAATGATGTAATTTGCAGTTTTGTATGCCCATGGGAAAAAAACAGTAGTCGAGTACTCTTTGAAGTATAGTTGTCTAGTTCAAGTGTACAACAAAGCTGCCAAAAATAAGTGGCAGGAGCTGCCCATCCTGCTGCTTTCCCTCCTTCCTCCCATAATGTTCTCTGGTTGCTTGCCTCTCTTAAAGTCTCCTTATGTCCTCTGAGAACATCGACACATTCCTGTGATGATGATGATAAAGTCTTTCATAATATTCTGAAGCTTGAATCCTAAATAAGTATCAGTGTGCTGATAAAGCTGAAAAACCAAGCTAACTCAAGTCAAGTGGAAATATGAGGTGTTATATTAGTTTGAAAACATCTGTATAATTTTCTGAAGCAGTCATTCCTGGAGAACTAGAGGATCTGCTAATACTCCTGTGATGCAGAGAGAGATATTTTGAAGTGTATGTCAACCTCTTCGTGCATAGCCTTCTAGGATGCAAGTTTGGGGTTGGCTGCATTGCTTGTTCTGGTAGGTGGCAAATACACATCTGCTCTGTCTCAATACAGCTGCTGCTTGTAGCAGCTTAAACAGTTTGAGTCCTGCCAGCATTTATATACCTCATAAATGTGAGTGGTTGCACTGAAATCAATCGATACTCAAATTAAAACAGTAAGCAGGTGCAAAGTGTGGAACTTGTTTATCTCAGTTGATAAATTGGCTGCTGGTTTTTAGCTTAACTTGCAAGACTGATAGATCAAAATTTCAATTAATTTGAAAAGTGTTTCAAAATTCCTGAGATTAGAGAATTTCTCCTCTTGTTTTCATATATTGATCCATGTCCAAATACAAGGAAAGCAAACATCCCAAAAAGCAGCTGACTGGGCAGTCGAGCCTTTGCTCCTGTTCATATGAATATTAATTGGTTTTGGAGGAGTTCTTCAACTGGCTTATGTCAAGCAGCTTGTGTTGGTAATTTCAGATTTGGACCCTTCTTTGGATGCTTCTAATGAGCCACCAGAACAGGAAGAAGACAAGTAGGGACAGTTGCCTAGAAATTCTCCACTACAAGTAGGTCTTTCTTATAGGCTCACTGTATTTGGCTGGTTTAATTACTTCTAAAAGTATTTTCTCCGTGTTTGTTTTAGAGCTAGTGATCTCAAAAAAGATGACAAGTGTTTTCATGTATTTGCTTTCCTGATTGGCCATTTTATTTCCTTAAGAATAGCAGAGCAAGGAACAACCTTCTACTAATCTAACCTGACTGATTTTAAATGCCTACCAAATTCAATGGCATTTCATAACTCCACATCTTTGAATTAATTTCTTGACTTTTCTCTTGAAGGTAGCTTGTTTCTACTAATATGAGGGCACCCAGGGGCGTAGTTAGAGACATGCTTCTGGGTCACCTCAGTGGTGTGATAAGCTGATAAATGTGACTGAAATTTATAGTCATCCTAGAAGAAAATAGAGAAGTAGAAAGCCCAGTTTCATTGAGCTGTCGTTTCAGAGGCTGAAACATGACGAATTATAGTGATGAGAAAGCCGTAGTTACTCCCTTTCTGCTGTGTGGATTTTAAAATATTTGGAAATGCTCCGGTTGTCCTCACAGCACTGGATTACCTCTTCTTTATAGGTTGTATAGTATTACTTTGAAATGCTTACCTGTGTTCAGTACACGCAATGGAGTTTATCAGTTAATAGAATAGTAGGAAAAATGCAAAAAATAAGCCTAATCAGAATAAGACACTGTTATAGAGACAGGTCACAAGCGAAGGTTTTAGTTAACTGTGTTAACCTTATCACTTGGCAGTTGGCTAATCTCCTGAACAGTGCCTTCCAGGCAGTGGTTTTTATTCTTTATATTACAAGAATGCTAATAGGTTCTCATAAAAATCAAGGCTTATTTTACTTCACATTACACAGGTATGGTTAAAAGATGAGCCAGTCCTCTGAAGAGCCCAAACGGTGTCCATATATTGATTATTTTATCTCTGTTATCTTTCACAGGTTCATTCTGAGCCTCATATAGTATGCATAAAGCTCTTCGATGCAGAATTTTGTTATTAACTGTGAAGAACTTCATTATTATCCTTATCTATTCTTAAGATGGTATCAGGTCAGAATTTGCACAAATGTTTAGTTTCTGCATAAGAAAGCTTTTATTGTGTCAAAGATAATTGTTTTTTATATTTGTTTCCCACATAGTATTTTATAGCATAGAAGTTACAACATTAGAAATAGGGAAGTGAAGCAGTCCATTAAAAGTGGTACTTGCTCCCTTTATTGCTGTTGTCTATGTTTAGAAACATTAATTACCAAATATAGTTAAATACAATGTTTTTAATTTTTAAATGATAGATAATATTTATTACAATATTAAAATTTAGCTGGTTGCCTCTAATATCTGAAACATGGGAGGTGGGCAGAGCATAGCATGCCACAGTATCCATATTAGGGACATGAAGATCTTTATGAGAAATTGTAGTGAAAGATCTCAGAAATGTGCTGCTTATTTGGTATTTAAGCTGCAGACATTAAAAACGTCGTTGCTGACACAGAAGTCAATACAGAAGAACACTTCAAAGATCCACAAGGATGCACAGGAAACCAAATGAGATTCATTGTGGGGGATAATAACCAAATATAAAATATTTAATAGGAACTACTTTGGAAAGCAGTAATGCTGAAAGGGACCTTAAGGGCCAGTAAATGAGATAAATGGAGCCAACAAGTCAAACGCTACTCTGGGCTGCCTGTGTACATGCATCTTGTCAAGGATCTATGAAATATAGCAGATGTCGCTAAGACTACTCTGACAAGTCGGTTCTGGGCATTTCAACACCAGGGACATATAAAAATTGAAGAGACTCTCAGAGGAGTGCAAAATGCAATGATGTCTTTGAGATTTGTTATTCAAGGAAAGATTTTTTTTTAAAGGTCTGAATCCATAGAGAATGTCTGAGTTGTCACTTAGGTAACCGAAACAAGTATGGGGGACAGGAAGGGAAGAACTTTGAAGGTATATAGCATCACAGATATTTCACTAAGAATACAGTGCAGAATATATAGCAGAATATATCTGCTAGCGTAGACCCAGCAATGTTGGTTCAGTAGCTGTAATTGGCAGTCTGAGAAATTTAAATATGAAATCAAAGATGGTTTTAAAATAGTGTAGTCATTCAACACGGGAATAATTTACTGAGGGACAGTGAGTCCTTAGTACTTGAAGCCCTTAGGGTCTGAATATTTTTCAAAACATGCTTGAGGTGAACCTTGCATTACGAGGGTTAATGTGAGGGTTCCTGGTTGAAACTGTAGTGCTGAGTGTGAAGGTGATCAGATGGATGGGTGCGTTGACTTTTTCTTTGCTTCATAATCTGTAAAGCTATTATGTTTTTACTGACTATTAAATTTTTCAAACATGTCTGTTTCAGGGTAGTATGAAGCAATAAATGAAGTGGTAGAGGCTTTGTGGCTGCAATTGTTTAAAACCAGCCAACACAATAGAGTATATACTATAGAGGACATGACAGGCATGTGATTCATTGATTGCAGTTCTTCATCAGTTTGTAGTTGAAGGAAATAACCTAATAGATCTTTCCATCTCCGACTTGTTTGATATTGTCTATAGTTCTAGGAGCTGCCCTAAACATTTGGCAACTGGCCCAAGCCCAAAAATTAACACTAAGAAATTAATTTTCTATAAGCTAATAAGGACAAAGGCCATTCAATCTGTTGTTTATACAGAGAGCTTATTGAATCTGAAGACTATACATCTGGGAATGAGCTGGTAGAGTCCATTTGTAAAATAATAATGCCAGCACATCAGAGAAGTACTTGTGCCATAATCAATCATTAAATAACGAGGAGTTCAGGTAGAATGCAGGTCAAGATATTTATCTATCATAACCCAAATAGACAAATGTTTATTAAAGGTTTAAGCAAAGAAATGAAAGAAATACACATCTAATCAAACTGTGCCAAGGTGAAACTGGAACCTTCCCTTCCTTGTCCTACTGCATCGCTGCCCTCCCCTGAGGAGGTGTTAATCGTGGCTTCCTGTTCTCCTGTATAGTTTGCACTTCACTTTCCAGGCATGGCAGGGTCTGTTTCTTATGAAAGTTTTTCATCTATTCCAGTGAGGTGGTTTCTCTGCCTCAGTTGGAGTTTGTAGTCTTATGATGGGTCCAGGCAGATTTAATTTTTTGGTTCCCAGAACTCTTGATTAAGGTTGGACACTGCCAATTAATCCACTTTGCATTTTGAGTGGCTGATCCCCAAAGTCTCTGTCAGTGCAGTGTGTCTCACCTGTGATTACTTTTCATGTCATCTGTCAGAAACAGGCTTTGCCAAATACTAGCTTTGGAAAATTTTGAACTGGGGATTTTGTAAATCTCTTGAGCATGTCTGTGTGTCTTGCCAAACGCTTGATACAGATAATGAAAATCTTCTGTTATTGTTTCTGTCTTTGTTTCAGAATTTTATCATTGACCTCATGTAAAGAAAAACATTAAATCCTTTCATATTTAAATTAACTAGCTTAAAGCTAAAATCCAAGTCAGTCATTCTGTAGTTTTATTATAAATTGGGAACTTGTCAAATACTATTCTGTAATTTGACCTGCTGACTCAGAAATTTACAGTCTACTATGCTTTCACTAGCTTTTTATCTCAAGTTAGTTACCTAGTGGCAAAAACACCTTTTTTTTAACAAGGAAGACATAGTGGGAGTGGCTGCTAATTTGCTTTTATGAATGTAATGATCTAAATACAGTCTGATTAACTCACCTGTGGTTCTCCGCTGCATACGGCTGAATACTTTCTGTGCATGAGATGAGTCCTCTTCTCTCTGTTTTTCAGGTATGTTATAGGTGTGAAGCACATCACCTCGGCTGTTAACTACTTTGTAACAAAGTATGGTGTCATAGTAACTTCTTTCCCCTCTAAGTCGTGTATCTGCAAAGACTGTATGCAGGATGTGTCTTTTCGTTACTGCGTGGGACTGATGACACTCTCTTTTAGCAGTCAATCCTTTGCTTATCCTTAACTTAAAATTAACGTGAAGAGATAGTTCTGCTTGTCTAAACCTTACAGACTGTTTCTTTAGATGAGAACTAACAGTGATTTTCTTATCTGTGGACTGGTGTGTGACTAGTTTGAAGCCAGTGGAAAAAATTAAATTGCTTGAAATAACTGTTATAAATCAGGTGCTGTTGTTGTTCATTAAGAATCAGAGAAATTGGGCTTAAAAGTGAATATAAAACAGTATATTAGCTTTACTGCAATAGATCAGTGTTTTTAAATAAGTTTACAAAAGCATGTGGAGTGTGTAACAGGCTACCTTCTATTTTATTATCTATGGCACCTGTGTTGCTGTTCTTTTGTGACAGCTGCATGAAGTGAGGCAGAGGAATGTTCTAATGGCATTTTATTATCCTATACTGGAGCGTTACACTTCTTGACTGCCCTATCAACATTAATTAAGGCATGTGAAACAATGACCCTTGGCCTAGAATTTTTTTAATGAGGTCCAGAATTCAAGTTATATGTCAGTCTGGTTTTGTTTTGAAAGTGCAACAAGCGAATGTGACTGCACTGAGCTCCGACCAGCAGTGTATTCTGTAAGTTGGCAAGTACTAGGGGTCTGAGCAGCTCAGTCCAGCTCAGCACTGGTGGCGAAGCCCAGTCACAATTTGTTTTGTTTATAAAAGTAGCAGTACTTTTATTTGGCTACTGACTGTTTCCTTGGGTGAAAACATTTGTTTGAACTGGGATTTTTACCTGAGGAAGGGCTGCATGGTTTGACGTACATTGAGCAAATTGCCAAAATAGGAACAGACGTGATCTTACGCTCTTCTAGAAGTTACTTCTAAAATGCAAGCACTTTGCTAGCATCATCATGCTTAGTTCTGCTACCTCATTATGAATTAGCTTATAAGTGCTAATAATAGCTCATGGCAAAGGCACTCATTATGTGTAAATACACATCACTAAATTAATTTAATTATTGCTATCACTTGCATGCTAACCAATCCATACATTTTATGAATGAGAAGGTTTCAGCCCTGCTGTATAATGTCATTTATAAGGGAGCAGAATTTGCTTTGTCAGGTTAAAGCAAATACTGAAATCTCTACCTTTATACTTCATATAGGCAAAGATCACAGAGAACTGAGCAGGTGAATGAAGTAAGAGTGTGTGTGTGTTACTGTACAAATTATTATGCCATGAAATTATGCAAAATATGTTCCCAAAGAAGTCAGAATAATGATCTTCTGTAGTTCTGTATAGACATGTGTAAAGGGGAACAGAGGAAACTCATGTTCCTGTATTCATCAATTATAATAAACGTTTGCTGGTAAATTAAAACCTTCGAGCAAAAAGAATTTTACGATGTGTCACCACCTTTGTTAAACTTGAATCTTTACAGGAGTACTGAATATTCCTATCTGCTTACAGGTACATTTTCAGTGTTGCTTACTTTTTCATGTGAACAATGCTGCTTTTCTGTGTTTATGCTCTTTCTCTTATGATAATGATCATTATTGTAAGAATATCAAATCTAGTTGTCAAAAAATTTCTAGTGTCAGAATTAAAGGTGTGTACGCATATGCTTTATTTTACAGTCACTACTTCCATTTTCTGCTTGTGCCCTCTCTCTCAGGACCCTCTCTCGTATTGAGTGCGCAGAATAGACTGTGCCAACATGATGACAAGCTATTCAATATTTTAGTTTATTTTAATTGTTCAGTGTATAGCCTTAAGCCTTATTTATTACCACTATTCAAACCTTGTTCTTACAGCAATATTAATTTCCTGTTGGCAGTTCTGTGGTGCTCATCACTACGGTATTCAAATACTTCACATACGCTGATGTATTTCTCTTTGCAATAACCCTGGGAAACGATGGGGGTATTACCTCCATTTTATGGATGGTGAATTCACGTACGTACAAGTTAAGTGAAAAATACATGTTAAACTTGGGCATCTAATTTGAACTGATCAACACCTGACTTTTTTCAGAATATTTCAAACATTTGTGCGATATAATACTAGGAATAGCTCTCACTGACTGAAGTTACAGCCCTGTAGGTTTATAAAAAGGCAAAAAATAAGAAGTGAGATTATCATGTGGCATCAGTTGGCTGTGAGCAGTTTCTAACATCTAAAAGTTTCTAACATTTCTAACATCTAGCTGAAGAACTTTTGATAGCGGTAGCAAGCTATCATCTTCTTTTTGAAACGAACACTGAAAGGAGAAGAAATCCATGTATTGCTGTTGGGTTTCACAAATGTTAACTGACAGCTTCCCCCCAACCCTTTCCTTGAAGTTGACATCTTTCCCTGCTCTAGTCCCAGTTGCTTTCTTTCCAAACCTCAGCTTTGCCCAAGAGCTTTCCTCCTACTTAATTTCTTCTTTCTGAGCTTTCCATTCAAATTCTAGTCATCGTACCATAGCAGTCTTCAAGAGATCTGATCTCACTGTTCCTGCTCAAATTGTTCTCGTGTGCTCCCCACTTCTCTCCTTTTGCATTTTAGTCTGTTTTAATGATTCACCCTCGCTTCTTGTTTCTGATACCTTCATCTGATTTCTGTCCAGATGATTTAAGCTGATCCTCTCTCTTTTGTAGCAGTTTAAATCAGCCATCTGTCTTCTCCACTCTGCTAAAGTGCCATTAAGCAGAGGTCTTTAGGAGTATAGAAGGAGGAAACCTCTGGCTGGAAGACTCATTCTCTAGCGCTGTCCTTGCTGGATGAGTACATGTAGCAGCGAGAGCAGAGACCTGACCGCTGTAGCCCTGGAGTCTTCTCAGCCTCTTTACAGTGTGGTGCCAGCACTTTCTGGTCGCCCAGAGGCCTCTGAGGACTTGCGTGCGTTCGGTTTGGATGCAAGACTGGCATAAAGGCTAATGCTCTGACAATTTGCAAATCTCTTGTTCCAGCAACAGATAGGGGCCCTGAAGCGTTTTAGAGGAAAAGTCTCCAGCAACATATGTAAAACACATTGTCCCTAACATAATCCTCAGAGATGACTGGGTGAATCTGAATAACCCTCCCCGCTTCCCTGAACACCCTGAGGTAGAGACCTGGTATGAGAGTTTCATTCCAAATGGTTAAAATTTCAGAAAAAACAACCAAATGTCATTTTACAATAAGGAATGTTTTAAGAAGATTAGATGAATAGCCTAAGTGATATATCAGCTTCCTACAACTTTTCCCTGAAAATAATGCTTTCAAAAATAATCTACTTTTTGAAGTTTTGTAACATTCAATTTGTGATCTGAGCCCTACCCTCCTCCGCCAGTAACTAATTTATTCTGCAACCCTTTTCCCAAAAAATTTCTAGCATAATCCCTGTTACATGGACCTGATTAGAATGACATTTCTGATTTGATCAAAATGATGAATTCAAGTCCTGTGAGGTGTACACAGCTATACACACGCATGCATATTTCAGTTTGTGAGTTTAGCCATGTCTCATCATGTAGTCCAAAGATAGCTATCTATCTCTACCCAATAATAGAGAATTGAGTTTTACAAAGCTTTTATAGCTTGCCCTGCTAAAAACATTTGTTCAAAGACAGTCAGTTAATATTCTAAGTGAAGTGTAATGAAAGCTAGGAAGGAAGACCCTGGATTGTTTTCCATATGTTTTATTTTTTTGTCCTGCGGATGGACAGATATAAATCTTCAGTGTATATCAAATTTAAAACTGTATGTTAACAGATGTAAACTTCATAAGTTTTTAAAGGATATTAACTTCTGTTTCAGTGTGTACTTAGAGTTGCCCGTTATAAAATTTAAACTCCTTTATGATCTACTTCTTTTGTAAGTTTTTTAGGCTTTCTTAAAATAGCATTGTCATTCCCACATCACCATATGTACACAATTGCCATACTACCTTGGCATTTGTCTGGGAAGCTAGCAAGCTTCGCTTTCTATTCCCATTCTGCTTGCTTCAGCAAAGGTGCTATGACTGCTTGTGTGTTTAAGGACCCCAGATGCTCAGCTCCGGGATGAGTGTCTCCAGGAGCAACTGGACAGCTGTTGTCCTTCCTAGGATTTACAGGTAGATTTTTCCCTCTGGGAGTGGTGCAAGTTTGGCTGGTTGGCACTTTGTCCTGCTTGTCTGGTTTGGATTTGAAGGGATATGTTTTCAGGGTGTGCTAATTCTGGAGATTAAGTCCTTGACATAGCACTTGGAGGGTACTACATTCAGAGGCTGGTTTAGGCTTGCTTTGTAAATCCGTGCATTGGTTAATGTAATTTCGGCATGTGGTACATACCAATTGATCGACAGTGTTAAAAATATACGTGTGCATGCGACTCAGTAAAAGGTGTGATGTGTAGCCTGAGGGCTTTTTAATTTACAGGTAATGTGATGGTGGTTTCTCTGTTTTCAGCTGTGTAGTGATTATCATGTGCTATAATTTCAGTTTTACAAAATAGCCAGTGAACAGTCATATTACAATCTATTACATTAGTGTCATACTCGCAATATTCCACTAGCCTGAACAAATTCACCCAACAGTCATTTTAATTGTATACCAAATAATTCACCTGCTCTGATAGAGTGTTATGACAAATCCTGCCCAGTATCTCCTTGTTTCTGAATCGGACATTATCCAAAGTTTACTGAGGAGTTCTGTTTTGTTAATGCATTTGGATGACACACATAATCTAACCAGGGAGTATGAATCATTCTTTTGGATTGCCCTCATTTGTTCAAAACATATTTGATGGTTTGAGAAACACAGTATTCTAAAGAACCTGTCTTAGCATTTGTGGAAAAAAAAAGAAAAAAAAAGTCCATTCCTGGTAGAATCAACTTTATTTGTGATACATGGTATCACTGAGAAGAGTGATATCATATAAAAGAATACAACAGTCTGACTTTTAATTTCTATTACTCAGACATCTAAACTTACCTGTAGTTTTGTTGCAGCCTGTCTCACCCTGATTCCATTCTGAAATTGTGATTCAGACAAATATGTTTTTCGATGCAGCATCATACTTAAGTTGCTATGCTATGCACTAACCCATTTTTATCTGCATTGATGTCCTTGGAAAGGATGCATTTAATGAATATAAATGTAATTATTCCCAAGAGTACAAGGATTTTTTTTTTATACTGCTGGCTGTCCTTCCTATAGAAAGCACTATTTTTGCTAATAATTTCTTTAAAGTTAATACTTCCCATTAGCTTGAATTATTTATGAAATTAAGCGTGTGCTACCACTTAGTGACCAGACAAATGGAGAAAATGTCTTTGATCTTCAGTTTTATTAGTTGAGTTATGGTCTTAGAAAGTGAAAATCCCACATTCTCTGTGTTGTGTGGTTACTAAAAGCTACAAACTGATACTATAATGAACAAATTATTTTGCTCCTGCAGATTTTAGCATACTTCTAAAAGGCCTAGCTAGGGTTCACCTCAACTATTCCACAGTTACTTGGCAGACAGCCATGGTCCCAGTGGGATAATAGGAGACCCATCACCACATTTCCTCCTTTGAAAAGCAACACTACGGAGGAATTTGTTCTCCTGTTCGTTTTTTCTCTCCTCCATCTCCATGCTCTGAGGAAGGAAGTAGCTTCTGTTTGTATTTCTGTCTTGGGCCTTCCATCAACCCTAAAGCTACTTCCTTCCTCTCCTGCACACTTTGCTTAAGATAAGAAAAGCTCTTCTATTTCACACCTGTGTTTTATTTGTCTGTGTTTTTAAACTTTGTTTCCTGACACTTTTCCTCAAGGGGAATGTAGTTTCTGAACACACACCAAAGTGGGTTCAGACATCTTTATGTTCTTCTAGAATATGGAACTCAAACTTACCAGCTGTAATGCTTTCCTTCCATCCAACCTGCTTTGCAGCTTTCTGAGTTACCAGTTTTGTGGTAGCCCTTAAATCTTTTTAGTTTTTACTTTGTCTTCTGTTTTCCAGACTGCTGAAATATTTTATAAAAGATGTGTTGTAAGAAGTATTCAATATACTGTTCTTATGGAACTCCAGGGTCTTCAGATCACTTTGAGGTATTCCTAGGGGTCGTGCATGATGTATTAATAATACCAGGGAAGGGCAGATGAGGCTACCAGCAAACCTATCTACACCACTCTTATTAGTTTTAGGAGTTTGTGCCAGTAAAACTAGCAGGAGGAAAAGAAAAATCTATACATAGAAGCAAAATTTCTGCAGTCTTCCTCTACCTGAGGATTTTTCCCATGCCATCTAAGTACAGGAAATGCAATGTTCCAGTCATGGCGTAGAGGCAGTTTTGTAATCTGTTATGACCCACTGGAGTTAGAAATACTTGCTTTTTTATACACCGGAAGGGGAAAATGATCACTGTTTGGCTTGGAGGGCAGACCGGCTTCCAGGTTAGTAGGTAAGAAGATATTGGACTTGAGAAAGTCTGATGATCTTCACTAAGAGCCATGCATTTTGATTATGAACCAGAGTAAAGTCTTGTAAAGTAGTAAAAATTAATCACTGAAAAGCCTAATTTATTAGAAGCAAAACTATTTGACTCGGGTAAGTGAATGCCCATATATTGACCTTATCTCAATTAAGGAGTAGAAAATTCTTTCTTTATTCACTTGGATAGAAACTTTAAATACTACTACTTGTTTATACTTGAAATTACTTTTAATAAATCTGTTTTCATTAATTTTTTTTCTTGACAGTTCCTTACTTGTAGACTATGCATCTTTGCTGTCGTACTACTAACATTAAAGTTGGTGGCAATTTTTGCAGTGTCCCACTGAAATCTTTTAAATAATCCACAAATTGCTCAGTTTCTATATATTATGCCTTGAAACCATTGACACAGAGTGTGGTACTGGCTTCAACTCATCATTGGGTGGCTGTGATTAACCCACGAGCCGCACAGTTGTGTGTGTGTGCCTGCTCCCAATCAGAAATACACTTTTCACTGGCATGATGTAGTGGCTGCGTGCAGCATGAAGGATTGTGGAAATGTGTCATGAGAATGTGACAGAGGAAACACGACAAGGTACAGGGAAATACAGATGCACATTAAAGGTGAGAGAGAGAGGGAGATGATGGAGAGTACCCAGAAAGAAATGTAGGGGAAAGAAGAGGGGGTGAAATAGGGGGAAACTTTAAAAGAAAAAAAAAAAAGAAAAAAAGGAAAGGAAAAGATATACATGCAATCTCTGTAATTGTGGCAAGAGGTTGCTATGAGAAACTATTGTGAAGAGCATGGAGCTGATGAAGCCGGCCTTAAAAAAGAATAATGATGATGCTGAAAATATTGTTAGAGACAGCATGGATGTTTCATGCTGTGCACTTTGAATCCTAGATAAGCTATTAAAGTGATCCACTAGTTTTTTCCATTGATGAAACATGTAGGAAATATTTTTGTTCCATCCAGCGTTCCCCAACCAGTGAATACAGTCCCGCCAAACAACTTAAGCAGCAGTATCCCTGAGCTGACACTTGTCTGAATATTCACAAGAGTACTTACAAATATTGCCAAAAAGAAAGAAATATATTAACAGCTTGGTTCTCACAGAGCATCTTTCCAAACGAATGAAAGGTCAGGACATGAGAATATCTTGCTGCATTAGGCAGTACATTAGCAGATTTTGCTCTTACACAATGCTAAAGTGAAATGGTTAACAAGGGATCTTGGCATTTAAGTGCTCGTAATTAGCCATCTGGGTTTCCTATCAGAAAACTGTGGTTGGCACTAATGGGTGCCCTGGTTGTCAGTGTCAGCCACAGGTCAGGCCTGAGCGGGGCGTGGAAAGCATTAACCGTACCCTTGCCGAAGAGGCACTTGCGGAGTGGTTCAGCCAAAGGTAGGGCTGAGGGCCCAGGGCTGCCAGCCTGATCCTTTTTGGAAGCATTGCAGACTCCTCAAAGAGGTCTACAAAACTGAAATTTAAAGACAGCGTATTAATGGAGATGATGTTTGCAATGTTTATTTTTTCTTTAAGAGATAAGGCTTAAGTGCTTTGACTGTGTTTGGCAGAAAATAGAACCTATTTCAAACTAAAAATACAATGTATTGTTTTGTATTTGGGGAAGATAGAAAAAATGACCGAATCATAACATTACCAATTTCATATGTTTGGTTAATATTGCAGGAGATTTTATTTTTTTTTTCCCCCTTCCTGGCTGTTTGCCCAGAATGAGAAGAATGCATAGTGAGATGATTAAATAAAAAGAAATCTTCTTGGTTTAAAATCCTTTTTTATGAAACCATTTCTACACAAGGGTCCCTGTCTTACCAGCTCACACACAAAGCTGCGGTTGACTTCAGTGAGTGTTCTGCTGGCAGGAAACACTTACAGGTTGGGGGCTCCTATTTCCTTCTGTATTTGCGTAGGGAATGGGATAGCAGAGAAGAGTCAGAAGGAAAAGAAAAAGAATGTACAACTTCCCTTCTTTATGCTTTCGACTCTGCCGGCCTTTATTCCACAGACAGTCCACGGCTCAATGAAATTAAGTTTCTTTTTTTCCTTCTTTGGTAAACTCAGCCTGAAATTTAACAACTACCAGCTGACTTTTATGCTTTTTCTTCAATTTTATTTTTAAAATTCCTTTTTGAGTACTGTGGACATGATTAGAAGTCAATTTGTTTGTGGTTGCAGGTTTCTGACTGGAAGCACTGGTGGTTCGGGGTGAGAAGGGTGCTGTTCCTTACGTTACCCTGAAGCTGTTCTTTTGTTGCTTGTGAAATGCACTTACATCATAGATCATGCTGACTGCCACGATCCTGCCATCTCCTTGATGCTAGCCTAGTGTCCCTGTCTCTTCTCGGGCATCAGAGCTGACCTACACAACAAATAGTCAGTTCTTTCACTAGGTTAATTCTCCGTGCAGAACCCTGAACTAGTTTACTATGCAATTGCACAGTGGAGCCAGGCCAGATGAAGTAACCAGCGATGGAAGAGCGAGCAGAATTATGGCTTCTCCAAGTTACAGTAACTTAAATTGCCAGGCAGCTACACCTTCAATATTAAGATGGGGGGAATAGTGTAACAGCTTAAGCAGAGTCACCAACTTTTCTTTCTCACATTAATTTACAGCATCCAGCTTGTTTGCTGGTTTATTAATTGACATGTGATAGCTGATCTCATGTTGAAGACCTGCTGATAGATGATGAAAAGTTGGCAGGGATTTAAAAAAAAAAAAAAAAGTGGTAGCAACATGTGCTGATAAAATCACATTTGAAAAACCCACTAGATGTTGTTTTCAACAAGTTTTGACTTGCATTTAATTATTTGGATGAATATCTCAATTTATTTGTATTCTAGCACAGCTAATGAAATTATAAACACTTGCATCACAGGAAAGTTTGATTCTTTCAATAGATTTTCAAAGTATAAAAGGCTACAGGCTCAATTTTGCAACATTAGTCTGTCTGCACTTTGGCAATACAGATGGTTCTGTTCATGGTAATACACCGTGATTCAGATGGGGTGTCTGAAGCTCACACAGTACCTTCAGGCTTGACCACACTCCTTACTAATAAGCTACATGCAGAGAAGTTTCTTTTTAACTATAGCATACCCTAAAAAAGATTCTTTGTGCTGCTGTGTTACCGTTTCTCAGATCAGCTTATTAGTTTGGATTCCATTTGGGTTTTGAGAGGTGTAGAGAGGCAAGATCTAGCCCTAATACTCTTTGGCTTTTCATGCAAGTTGGGCTTTGCTCCTATAAGTCCAATACTTCTTTGTCATACTTATTTTCATGTAAATTTATTTTTCATGACTGGAATGGAAAGGAAGAGATCAGCCTACTTTTTTTTGTCTTATGTTCAATGGTTACTTTCATTGATGCTCTCATCCTTTCTCTTCCCCCACTTTCACGTTATGGTTGAAGGCTTGGAAATGGCTACTGGAGGTTGACTGCTTAGTACCAGTTTCTCCTGTATCGCTAAGATAGTTTCTAGACACTTTGTGCAGCGGGCTATCATTGCCTCACTGGCACTTATATATATAGGGGGGGTGGGGTAGGGTGGGTATACATATATATATATGTATGTTTTGCTGAATGCTACTTCTCTGATGTCTTGTTCCAGATTCAGGCCTTTATTTTTGCAAGTGAAAATAAGCTTGCGAAAAGGCTTTACTTTTCCAAAGTGATTTGTGTAGCTTTCAGTGTCTGACACATCAATGGATCTTATGCAGGTCTTGAGTCCTGGCTATAATTTATACAATATTTGTCACATGAAAAATCATCTGAGTCACAGCAACCTTTGTATTTTCTTCTGAGTGAACAGAGCCATGGGCCTGCCTGACTGTGGAAGAGCTGATATGTAATGTAAACAAGTCTCAGGAAGATGGGAACTGCCTCTGTGACTTTTCACTGCCATGAGAGATCCTCAAGATTAGCTATCATAAGGTCTCTATTCTGCAGAGGTACTTTAAAAGGTCAGTTGGGGAAAAAATCCTCCCTTTTCTCTGAGAATACATATAAATATCCTGTAAGCTTGTTCCCAGTTAAACTGATGGTAAAAGAATGACAGATTCTGTTGAGTGAGTTGGTCCGTGTCCAGTCGTTTCAACAATATAATTGTAAAATAACCATATTCCATTGCAAACATATTTCTGATCTCAGTGGAGACAGAGGTCTTTGTCATCTTGTCGAGGGTACTCTTAAGAATTCACCCCTACAACTGTTTTTCATATCTTTATTTTTCTGCTTTGTTTTTCTTTAAAGATTCACAAAATGCTGCAACCGGTGCCTGTCTGAGAAAGGCCTCTCCCTTGCTGATGGCAATACCATTGGATATCACTTAGCAGTTAGGCTAAGTCAGCAGAGCTGGAGGTTTACAAATTGACATTTACATAATTTTCTTTTGTGAGTTTGTGTACATTGGTCTTTTAAATCCTTAACAATAGGTAATACAGGAAAATCTATCGCATTATGTTTTGCAGTTCTGTTACTGTATTGTGAAACCTTATTTATTTTTGTAGCAACCAATTCAAAAATGTGATGGAATTGGCTCCTAACAACTTCTTAGATTAATATTTTTCTTAACAGATATGGTTAATAAAAATATCTAACAAGTGTGTCAAGGCATGTGAGAGATGTTCTTCATAGCCCTTTAGTACAACAGAAAATCAGAGTGTAGAAGTCATCTCATTATATCTTCAACTGTGTTCATAAACCTGTGGGGTTTCTCTGGTTTGTTTTCTTCTGTGTAAACTTGTACATTTGGGATGAGCAGCTTCAGCACTGTAATCTACTTTGAACAGTAACGTTCAGCAAAAAATGTGGTTCTCATAAAAGACAGTCTTGAAGTCAGCTTCCTAAGGCGGTGTTGCTAGGATTGATGTGAGCTTTCCAACACTACATTCACTTTCCTCTCCCCAGCTACACCATCACCTCAAAATTACTGTTAGCTGTCTTGTTCTTACTATAATCTATGCAATTTTCTAGACCTGCTTTCTTTAATTTCCTCATGCCTGTTTTGTTTGGGGTTTTGGGGGAGGACGGAGAGGGATGTGTATGAAACGTTTCCTCTGTGGTCCTCAAAGCAAGTGTGGGGGTGAGGAGAGCTAACATGAGTTTTACAGATGTGGCTGTGCTTGGAGCACTGCCAGCTCTTCCCTTACCTCCGCAGAACATGACAGCTCTCACATGGAGATCAATCTCCCATAGAAGTATGAAACCATCTCTGATTCATGTGTGTTTCAATATGTATCTAGGTACATCAAATACAAGTATTATGCTATGGCAAAGCCAATCTTATTAGTAACAAGAAAGTTACCTCAAGCCTTACCGATAAACATAATGCAAAAAATGCATATTCCATTCAGAAGTCAGTTTAAAATGTCAGACAAGGATTTTTCATGATATTTACCGATGCAAGCTTTATTTCATGACTCTGTGAAGTGATAAAAAGGGTAATTAAAGGTACAACTGTAAAAACATCAATGACTAACATATTGTAAGAGGAAAATTGGAGCTTCAAAATGGAAAAACTTACCCATCCATTCTGACTTACAGTTGATAATGTAATAGGTTTACTGGTTGTCAGGCTGCTGAGAACCCTTATTTCTAAATGCTAACCTTGTTTATTAAAGGTTTGCCTCCACAGGAAGTGGTAGACTTGAGCAAGATGACCAGAAGAGTTAAATCACTATGGGAGTATTAATTGAATATGCTTTGCTTCAAAATCTGAACTTCTAGAATAATAATCCTTCAAAGAGCCAAAGCAAGACCATGAATGTTTGTTGTATGTCTTTTTAATACTACAACATATACATTTGCCTATTAATTCTTCTTGTGTAGGATCTTTTCCCTTGTTCCATCGGTTCTTGCAGAGTTAAGCACACATACTTGATGTTTTCAGTTGAGTTATATTTTCTTTATATTAGAACATTCTAATGTAGAGAAGGCAAAGAATATTGTTTTCTCTTCCAAATGTAAATCTACTTTAAATAACGTGAATGAGAAAAATTACCTTCAGTAGTCAAAGAAAAGGAATGGATACACTCTGCAAAGTATCACTTGGGAAAATAAGTAGAGGTGCTTCAGGGCATAAGCCAACAGCCAGAAAGGTCTGTTGTTTGTGGAGTGGGGGGGGATGAAGAGAGTTTCTAACAAAGAGAGTTTTCTTCACAGTGAAGAAAAATTGATAGCCTCAAACTATCCCCAGGTACTTTGAAACTTGGTTCAATATTAAAATTGTAGTTTTCCCATTGTCAGATTTAAGTATATGTAAAGACCATTGCGAGCTCTGGTTTCCTTTGGGAAAGAAGCTACATCAGCACTTGTATTTGCTGATCTATATTACAAATCAATATTTTAGTAACCGTAAGTACAATACAATTCTAGCTTTCAAGAAAAGAATTCTTCAAAATGAGTCGTGATTTTTAAAATACAAATAAATAAGAGAGCCATAACTTAAGTTGACAAAAAGTGAGAAATTAAGTTCAGATGCTAAATCTGTACCTAATTGTCCCTATAAATTATTTCTCTCCTATAAAATCTGGTATTGTCAGATGTGAGTTACAAAGTCATTTGTTATAGTATGTCAGCCTTAAATGTAATTAATGTTTTGTCATTCTGTTTCACAGTCTTGAATGCTTAAATCGCTATTAATTTTCAAATTTATCTTTCTCTATTGATTTTTCACAAACATAACTGTTATTTTTTGTGTCAATTAGACATTCTATAAAGTATAGCCTCTCATCTCACATTAAATCTTTTCCCCCCAAACCTAAAGCATAATGGAAACAACACACCTTTTGGAATGCCATTTACGTTCTGCTGCAGACTTAGATTTTATTTTTTTTTCTTCCTGAACTCTTACAAAGATGGGAGTTTTTTCCTTGGTTGATTGATGGAGCTCTGAGTTTCATAAAGATTGCATTTCATATCTTTTGCTGGTGTTTCTAAATCTTGTTACTAAAAATAAGAGCAAGAATGAAAGGTGGTTTTGTCAATAATTTAGTTATCACATGCATACCAAGTCTATGTATCCAGAATGCTGTTTTCTAGATGGAGCGTGTGTGCATGTGTTTAGTATGTATACTTAGGCTATATTTGTACAAAGGTTGAAATTAGTCTTGGGCTGAGAAATGGGTTTAGGGATGGGTCTTTTCCTCTTCCCACAGTATAGTAAGTAATTTATTGTTCACTGTCATCATCTAGTGTTTCTATACCTCTCTTCTGTCTATATGTTCTAGAACTGACTGCATGTGTCTGTCTGTGTGGACATACCATGTTCATTGATTTGGTCTTTTCTAGCAAGTACCTGGTAGTGGGACAAATTGCATAAGAGACAACTACAGGAAAAAAAAACTACACAAAGTGAGTTTTTGCTTTTTACTTTTTTTTTTTCCCAATAGAAATATACCTGTATTTATGTACATGAAGACTCACAGCCAATAATATATGTTTTATTGTGTTAAATGGCAATGGTGTTGAAATAACTTTCCTATCGTGTTAAATTATTGGGAAAATTATTGGTGTAAAGACTATATCATGAGTGGAAAGCTTTGATCAGCATGAGCTGGGATGGGTTTGCTACTTGAGGGGAAATGGAGCTGACTTCAAAGCCAATTTACACCAGAGGAGGAGTTATATGCTGATGCAAGGATCATTGGTGCTGTTGGTGTGTATGTGCAAAGAGCTCTCGGCTCACCCTGCTGTACCCTGGGCGTTTACCAAGACTGTGTTCATCTGGGAGCATAATTTCTCTATTGCATCACCAGAGAGAGATGTAGCTCCATAATTTGACTGAACTCTTAAGTGTCCTTGGGAAGGATGTGTATAGGGAATTCAGTGGCCTTTTTCCTAGTTAATAGGCTAAATTGGGATAATTTTGACTTCAGAGACTTTCTCAGAACTGCTTGTGGTTTTGGGGTTTTTTTGTTTTTTTTTTTTAAACAATGTCTTTTAACTTGCTAATGTATTTGTACCTCTGCAATGATGACTTTGCACTGATCTTCCTCATTAGGTATTATATTAATTATACAAGTGTCCTTAGTTTTCCTCTGTCTTTCACCGCATCATCTGCAGAGACAATAAAACGCTACTGAAAGGCTCTTAGGATGAAAACTGAGAGGCACACTCAACACACAGTGTCTCCGCTAGAACTTAAAGCAAAACTTATTAGTAGCGTTAAAAGCATCTCCCTATGGAGATACTGACAGGAAGGCTGATCGCTCTGGATAGGTAAGACCTGAGGAAATTTCATTCATGTTTGGTGCGTGTAGTTTATATACAAGCTGGTTACCTATTTTATCCATCTTTATTCTTTAAAGTAATGCTGATAGTGTAACTGTACTTCCTACAACTTCTACATTTCCTCCTGCAGTCTTTGTTTTCCCTCTAACATCTATGTCTTTTTGTGTATTTATCTATTACTGTATCATAAACCTTGCTTGTAGATAGTAACACTTCCTAGTAGTTGAGTAGGAAGAGCGAGTGAGCCATATTTGTTTCTACATTGCATACCTTTGTTTTAAATGTATCATAATTTGTGGTCCTACTTATTCCTACAGTATGTTAGTAAACCCTGATTAAAAGTAAGTCTTTGTTAAAATGTGACTTTTGATTTGCAATAAATCTTTTCTAAATGAAACATGACAATTTTTCCTCCAGCTATGGCTGGCCCTTTCTTTTAAACACATCTTCCTTGTTTGTCCTTTGTTAAAGTGTGATCAGAGTAAGTCCCTTGAGGTTGTGTTCATTGTGAAAGTTATGTCTAACAGAATTTGCTTTTATTCTATTTTGTACAATATTAAAATTACATTTAGTTATTCTGAACATGTTTTAATTGACATGAGCTGAGTTTTATTGTATGCAATTATATTTTCTAATACGTAAATGCTCTCTGCATGTCAGTAATAGCAGTTTGGTATGGTTTGTTCTTATCAAACACTGGTATTGAATGGATTTAGGTTTTCTGCATAATTTTTCTGATAAATACCATGTAGGACAATACTAATTTGAACTATAATAATGTTTAGGGGGTTGCTAATTAGAATATTGAAAAAAAAAATCAACAATTGAAGCAATGTTTTTAAACAATGTAAAATTAGCAACATATAACTAATTATGTTAATTGTGTTTCTGTTCAAGAGGATATTACTAAGTTTTTGAAACAGAGCAGAACTGAAAATTAAACCTCAAATAAATATTTCCTGAACATACTTAATACAGAAATCCATTTAGAGTTATTTGGAAATCTAAATGTACAGCCAGCAGAGACAGAGAGTTCACTAGATCATATCTAGAGATTATGTTTTATCTGATCTACAGAAGCTGGGCAGAATCCTTCAGGCCTTGCTATAGTGTGAATGCCAGTCAGAAAAGGTTGGCGTACATTGGACTTGGATAAGGCATACATCAGTGGCTTTTCTTTCTCTTCAAGTTGTGGTCATTAGCAACAATAAATGAGCATTTTCAGGAGCAGTGCTTGTATATATAGCATCTGTAATTTTGTTGAAAAAACGGATAAAGTGAATTAGCTTGGACATTTTTTAGAGTAGCTGTTTGGGAAATGGCTCACTGATTAAACAAAAATAAGAAGTAATGTGGTTTTCAGTTGGTCCAGGTCAACTCTGTAGGAAGAAGGCTGTTTAGTTAGAAATCAGGTAAGTTGAAATTTTGAGCTTCATCTCCACTGTTTTATTCTCACTGCTGAAGTTTTCTGAGGGTACTTACCTTTGTCAGTGCTGCAGCATGCAGGCTTTTATTGTAAGGATAATATAGTAGAATACCCATTCAGCTGGAACAGCTAGAATTGCTTTTTCGTACTTTTTATCCTATCCACTTTATCCTATCCACTTTTATCCTATCCTATCCTATCTTTCTGTTTGGTTGTTTTGGGATTTTTTTGGGGGGGGAGGGGTCATCCATGCCCTCTTTTACGTCAAAAGACAAGTTCCTTAATCACGCTTTGTCTCTTGTTTTTTATTTTTCTCCTGTATCTGTGCGTTTCAGACTTAGTTTCAGTCTAGTTCTTTAATAATTCAAAATGAATGTTCAGTAGCTTTGCTCTTGTTTAAAGTTTGTGAATAAGTTAGGTTGCTTTCACAGTGTCCTAATTATCGATGCCTTATATTTGGCAAGCCCACCTCTGTAAGACTGTGTACATGCAATTCCTTGTCAATGAGGTGAGAGCCTCTATATCCTCTATATCCAGCTGAGGCCAGGTGTTGTGCATTAACATGTAAATAGTGCAATTAGTGCCAATTATGATTTTAAAAGAAGCATTAAAATCTACAGGAACACAGTTTGTCACCCATATTTTTTTGTGTTTTACTACTTTAGCTTGGTTTTTTAGGCATCTGTTATCACTTTCATTCTTGATTACTCTAGGGCTTCAAGCTGATGTTTGCATCCCACCCAGGTCGGATTGCGTTTAATCACGTCGTGTGACCTAACTCTGTACTTTATTACGTATCTAAAGGGCATAAGGTCTACTGCAAACCTCATAGATCACAGGGAAGCTGGGGTCTTCTCTGTTGCAGTTGAGTATGTGTGTGCATATACGCATCAGTTAGGAAATTAGCTGTGGGGAGAGTATTTAGAAGAATGGTAAGTCTTCTGATAAGCCAGTTTTAGACTTCAAAATAAAGCTTTACTAGATTTATTCATTGACAATGCACTTCATGCTGAGGATGTGCATCTAAATTTTGTTACTACGGTCACTGGTTGCATGTTTTTCTGTGACACCGGAGCGCAAGTCCCAGTTTCTCTCTTTGTTTGTTACGTTGTCACATACTTTAATAAAATGCTTATATATAGTACATGGCTGTGCCGTCAAATGTTACTGCTATTGAGTAGACTATTTCAGTGTGCTTGCATTTGAGCTCAAAGCAAGCTAATACTGCTCATATCCTGATTAGTGTGCTTAAAATTTATGAGAGTTAGTCTACTTGGGCTACACCTCCACAGAAGCCTGTGCTTCTGCAATGGTCTTGGTGTCCCTCATAGGTCCCAGTCCTCTGGTAACCTTCTTCCATTGCCAGAGAGCTCTTCTCTACCCAGCGATAGTTGGGACTGGGACATAAGCATGCTATGTGGCAGGCTGTCTGAACATTGCCTCTTTAGATACTTGTGTTTGCCAAATTATGCACAAACTACTAAAAGAATACTTTTTGTCAGGTACCACTTCATATAAGAAAACCACTATGTATGGTAGTACGAGCGCTGGCCCACTGTTTTGAATGGTTAGATGTCACTTCTGTTCAGCTCCACTCCAGTATTGTCCCGGCTCTTCAGAAGGCTTCAGAATCTTTGACTGGGACTCTCTGGATGCTGTTGCTCTTGCATCTTGTGTCTCACTTTCCACTTGTGGCAGGAAATTTTGCTACTTCTTCAAAAGTATGCTGTTGAGAATCTGTTTTAAGTATCTGAAAAAAATTATTGCTTCTTCATCTTTCTCTAGCCCATGAGGCAAAAGATGGTCAATTCTAAATAAAACGGAATAAGGAATTTGTAGTGACATTTGCATTTATACATGTTTGC
>NW_009637345.1:121543-130625 GCF_000690535.1 Cariama cristata | reverse complement strand
CAGGAATATAATTAAGACTTGCGTCTTTTATAATGTTTTTCTCACTTGCACAGCATACATTGAAATTAAGTCTGCTTCTGCTGGCGTATCAGATCTCTTAATAGACTCATGGTCAGGCATAGTTGTCTGACTGCTTTCTTAGCTTCTTCTGTTCTTATGTAATGGAACTTCTCTCAAATAAATTATATTATTTGCATTTCTGACCAATTCTTTCATCTCATGGTGATTCTGGGATGTAGGTGCTCAAGAAAATCTGAAGTGCCAAAAGAGGAGTACCTTTCTGTTTGTATAAATTAACACATTGACTTTAAAGAAAAGCTAAGTACATTTAATATTGACATCAGTCTTACTTCTGCTTCATAGTATGATCCCTTACAGAACAGCAATGCAAAAAGTAGTTGAACAGTACAGTTTGGCTTGTATTAATATTTAATCTGATACCAAAAGCACTTAAAGGAGCTAGGGATATGAGTCTTCTATTAGAAGTGGCTTCTTTGTTGCACTGAGCAATTACTACCCAAGTAAATGAAACCAAGAAGTTTGTTCTAGTATCATTAAGTTTTAAAAATTGTCCTGCTGGGAAAGCTTTTGTTTCAGTTTCTGTTTTTAAGAGTTGTTTCTTCAGAGTCAATCAAAAAGTAAGTTCCTTGATGTTGAACACAAGGGTACAAATTAAGGCTAATAAACTGATATTGAGTGAGTCGGAGATGTACTGATAAATGTGAATGCTTTTGGGAGCATTCTGCAGCTCTTAGCTGTGGAGGAAGCATACAACTTTCTAAAGAAAATAATGGAATCAATGAAACATCAATTATTAATGTTTTGATGTTTTGTAATGCCAGAAAATTGGAAGAGCTAAAGGAAAATCGGTATGTTGCCCCAGTCCCAGAGAATGATGAACCTACCCAAGGTTCCTCTAAAATTTGGGCTAGTCTACAAGCCGAGCCTTCCCCTGCTTTGCCTGCTCCCCTAGGAGCATGTGGGAAGGCAGTGCTGACAGGGTGATGTGAGGATTTCAGGTTTCTTTTCAAGTAAAATGGTGTTCCTCTCGATCATGAGAAAGCATGAAATGATTCCCATTGGGACTGAAGGAACTCATAGGGAAATGGATAAAAGAAACTCATAATGATGAACTCATAAGAAAATCTCATAATTTAGAATTATCCTGTGTTTTCTGGGGCTTTTTTCCTTATTTCTGACCAGTTGGGTCATGACTACTGTTTGCGTTCCTATATCGTGTTCAGTGCCTCATTGAGTTAGGCTATTGAAATGTTTGTGTTTGACCATACAGTTTGGCAGCAGCTCAGACCCCCATCTTAGTCTTCTGGTACAGTGGTGGGCTGCCTTGGGTTTTCCTATGCACTGCTATTGCCGGTAGCTATGGTTTGTGCACAGAACAGTTGCTCAGTGATTGATGGACTTCGCAGGGGTAGAAAAAGTAGGTATTAATGCTTGAAACAATCACCTGCATGCTGTTGTCCTCTCACATATTATACCTGTGGCTAAGGAAGCTGAATAGTGCCATATATTGGAATAACTCCTTCATTGCCCATTATTAATTACTGCAAATTGTGCATCATTTTCATGTACCAGTGAAACAATTTTTTTTTCTTTTTTCTCCCCTGCCTGCCCCACCCCCAAATTTTCTCTTAAAATCTTTCAAGTCACTTTTCCTAAAGTTTCAAACTTGCTGGAATATTTTAAACACTGAACTTCCAGTCTGAAATAAACCAGGTGCTCATTCATAAGTGAAGCCTTCACAGTTCCCTTGGTGTTCTGCTATCTAAATTCTTAGATGTATGTGTTCATGCTATACGGAACATTACTTTGACCATTAGCAGATAAGTAAGGTCCTGATGCTAACTGCAGGCTGTACAATTTGGATGTGCTCTTCTAGAGTAGCACTGTCAAAATCAATGAAGTAATTCTTTTTGAGTCCATCTGAGAATCTCTTTTTTTTTTCACTCCAGTTCTTGCGCAGACAGATGGTCTTCCATACAGCTGGAACAGTGTTTCATGCTGGTATCTTAGATCCCTTGAATTTTAAGGAGGTAGTGTTTATGCTTTCAATTGTCTTTTAATAAGTTTCATTGTGTTGCACGGCACAGCGGGTGGGATGATGATGTGGGTGCTTTATATACTAATTTTCTCAGTAATACTTTGCAGCAGTGCTTTAAACATCTAGTGATGTTATTGATTGGCATTCCATTGTTTTAAATATTGATAAGAAATTATTCATTTATTTAATGCATAATTTCTGTCACCTTGTTTTGGCTATGGAAAGAACTGATCTATTAACTCTAGCCACAATATTTATGGATAAAATCCTTTAGCTTTAAAATGAAAAGTAATTAGCTGTTGTCACAGTACTAATTATCGTACATACAGTATCAGCAGGGCTATAATCTATCTGTCCAATATGCATTCTACTCAAATTGCATTAATCATAACTTGCTTAAATGTTAGCAAATGACTCTACAAAGTGCTAGCAATAGCGATTCTTGCAGTCTAGAAATAATGAAGATGTAAATCACTTCTACGCATCATTGCTATAATATTCATATGATTGGATATGAAACTGCTGCATCCGCTTTTATACTAATATTTAAGATAGTTACTCTTTGTGATAGCAGCATGGTGTAGTATCTCAGTTTATTTCCAACTGCATAGGGCCATGTCATAATCAATTGAATTAGTGAATTTAGTTTTACTTTTTCAAACTAGTCATGAAAGTCAATGCCATTCAAGTATACTCTAAATTCAAATAACATTGTAGACTTTTTGAAGATGATGCTTTGCATTAGCATGCATGCTTAGACTAGAATTTATCCTATGAAATTCTACATGTTGAATATAATAGTTTTCAGGTTTAAGTGTGAATATTATATTTTCGCTTAGTGGAAATTGTTATGGTTTACTCACCTCAACAGTGGTATGCAATTTTATGGGACAATGTGTTGCTTCAGAACTTTATCTTGCGTGCACTTGTTTATATTATGCAATTTGCTTGATTCTTACTCTGCTTTCTTTGTGTTTGAGTCTGTATTCCTTTGCGTATTAGCAATACTGGCTGCAACATTTTGTGATCAACTGAAAAAGCAAACGCTCCTGCAAGCTTTAATGTCAGGAAGGGTAAGCATAGTTTATTAAGGAGACCACCAGCTCAAAACCTCTGTCCATATTTTTTCCCAGGGGAAAATGCTGTAAAACTATTTTCTTGCCATGCACACTTCGTTTCAGAAGCTTGTAACTATTGCTGTGGTGATAAACCTGAGCAGCCGCACGAGGTGTTGAGTCATGGTACCCGTGGGGCCAAGGCAGGAAGAATGAAGCTGAGCCAGTTTGCTTAACTCCTGAGCTTGCTTTTCTTTTTTTTTTCCCACCAATGCAATTTGTATGTTAAATTACCAATCTATGCTCTAAATTCCCCTACAGAATTTAGTAAATATTCAGAAACTGGATACTCTTCCAAGATGAATTAGAATGGGAATATTTAGGTAAAGTTTTCAAGCTCTTCTAACATGATCTCATTACTGGGTTTGAAATTTTTGGACGCTGTAAATTTCAGTTCTTTTTTGAAAAGTGGCAGTACTTGGAAGGCTTGAAAGTTTGTCCCCGAGTTTTGTTTATCACAAGGTTATCAACCATTTGATGGCTATCATCATGCCTGAGAATCTCAGGAGAAGGGGATTTAAAAAGTGTTTTTATAAACAAAATGAATATAACTAAGACAGAGTAATAATGAGGAGCTGCATTTGTCAGCTGCTTTCTGAAGTGTGCCATTCTTGTTGCTATGATAATAGAGAAAATGAATATCTCCTGTCAGGACCTCATGACAGGAACTTGGAAAAGCTGTGAAGTGACTGTACACAGTGGAATAAAGGAAATCCACTTTGATCTACCATTTTTGATGTTTTATAATTGCACTTATTATCAGGTCCTTTACTCTCTTCTTATTTGACACAAGATCCATTATCAGTGACAGTGGGAATGTGAACATGGGCTTGATTTGAAAAACTACTTAGGATGAGGTAATGGGGAAAAAAGCTTTTTGTTCCTAACTGTTGAGAAAAGAAAAAAAAAATTAATTTATGTTAGTGCTATCAGCTAATATCTTCCCAGAAATGCTCACCTTCATGTGTAGTATTGTTTATATGCTGCATTTGAGTACAGCCTGTTTAATTAGCTCCCTAATGAAACATTGTATAACAAAATGGAAATTTATCATTTGCTTTTATGCCTTTGTTCAGCTACAAACTAGGGCAGGTCACTGTGCCTAGCCTGAACTAGACACTGTTTTCTTTCATGCTGCATGTGAATAGAACCCATTTAAATTTTTAACTTTTTTTTTAAATGCCGTCTATTGAAAATTTTCAAACAAAAGCATAAAGTGCTATCCTTTTGGCTTTCCATGCTGCCTCTTCTCTCTCCTGTGTGAGATGAGAAGAAGTACTGCTTCACAAAGAGGCAGATTACCAGGTATCTTGTCTTTTATTGGGCTATATAGTAGAATTAGTCTGTCTTTATAGCATCAGCCGTGTGTGGATACATTCAGAATCTATGGACTCTTTCTTTCATATATGAAGAAAAACTGGTAAATTGGTTATTCACTGTTTTAAACGGACTGGCAGTTATGCACACAGAGTTTTACTTAGCTCCTACTGCGATCAACAAGAAGCTTCTGTTGGCTGTATTTGTCCTACATTTTGTTTACCTTGGCTTTGGTGGGTAAAGAAATCAATGAGCAGAACGCTCATGACATTTCCATACAGGCAGGCGTGCTGCCCCAGGCGCGAGCCCAGCGCCTCGTCAGAAAAGCTCCTCTAACTGAAGACTTCTACCACCGTCTGAGGGAAGAACCTGCCGCTGTGACTTACGCCTCACATTACAGTGTTGCCTGTATCTCTATGGTAGAGCTTTAAAATGTAAAATCCCCTTTCTTTGAAAATGTGCTGAATCCCAAACATTTCAGGAAATGTGTCAGTTCCAGTGACATTTCCCCAAAGAAGAGATCTCTGTTTGGAGGTGAAATTCCTCATCAGAGCAAGAGGTTCACAGAGGAAAGGCAGTTGTCAAGATACTTGCCTGGGAAGTCAAATAGGGGTGAAGGAGGGGATTGAAAATGATACCCTCACACCTGGTACACAATTAGTCTTCTCTCTTTCTCACTCTCTCTCCTCATCTCTTGCAAGCTACTGTACTGCATATAAATAATCAAATATTTATTGGAGTAGAGAAACAGACAGCAATGTGCCGTGTAGCACGGTGGTCCTACACTCTGTGACTGACAGAAGTTCAAATCCCTGTGCCAACTACATTTTTAGAATGACGTGTCTCGGGTAGTGGTTGTGTGGTATGAATGCCTAAGATTCAAGTCCCATGTCTGTGTCAGACAGAGCAAATAAAGCTGAGCATCCTATGCTCAGATGAAAACCATAAAGACTGGCTTTCTAGGTTTGTGAAGAGGAATGTTTCCTCTGTTTTCTACCCTTGAGTGTTCTCTGCATTGCCTGCTTATGCTTATATACATTGGAGTCTGGTGAGCAATACTGTTAAGTCTAGGGAAACTGTCACCCTGCATTCACTATTGCCAAGCTTAATAAGACTTAGCACTTCTATAGTGCATTTTTATGTTCGAAGTGTTATAGGAATATTAAATCAAATTCTGCTCTCAGCTGAACTGTATCCACATTCATTACTCAGTTTTACTTGACAGTAAGAACTTGGGACAGAAAATAAAGAGCTTCATTGCACCGGTGGAAGCACCAGGAGAGACAGAGAGAAGGAACGTGTTACTGTACCCATCAAGAGAGTGCACTTGGCAGTTCCCTTGTGTTCACCTGGCTTGTGTGAAAGGAAAATAAGACAGTGTCTCACTTCATTTGAGCTTCTCCTTTCCTGCTTTTGGGAAGGGAGCAGCTCAGTGCGTTGTCTGTGCTCGTGATGAGAGTTTGCCCCTATTTTTCATATGTGTAGGGACCACTTGTACTTGTGCCCTCTGTATACTCCATATAGCAGCTGCCTGCAGTCCTGCTCTGCCTGGAATTTGTAGCATTACTGAGTGCAGAGTTTTCTTACAATTCAGGGAATCTGTGCTGGAAATCTTCTAGGTGATTTTACATATTCAGTGATGACATGGACAATATTATTCACTTTAACAGCAGCCATTCAAGGATTCTCTGTTAATATAACCTGATAGAACAGCTTTGTCTTTGGCTAATGCCTTCAGGGGGGACTTTTATTAGTACACATGGAATGTGCTGCTGTTGCTCTGGGGTTTGGGGGAGCAGTTAGGCCAATAGAGTCATTCTGAAGCAGCATGAACTGTTTAGTTTTGTATAGGTAAAGCATGCTGATTTTAGTGCTGCCTCTATAGCATGTGAAATGGAGCTAATGCTTCACAACGAAGAAGAATGCAAACATATGCAATGCTGTCATACTTGGAGATCATGTGGAAGGAGATGAATCACTAATCAGTAAACGGATAAACTTCCTAAGCCATTTTATTTTGTATTAATGTTGAAGCCTGATCAATACCATAAATGTCAACTACAGTTTCAGTAATTTAGTTCAGACTTGAGAAGTAAGAGTTGGGTTTTGGATTAGCTATACTGTCACATGTAGTGTACAGCAATGTTTTTAATATAAGCAATGTAGCAATATAATCATATTTGTGCTATCAAATTGCAAGGATACTCACATGAGATGAATTTTATCTCGGCAGATGTCCCAGGCAATGGTACCAATTCTTTCTTCACAGCCTCTTAGGGACCAGTGCAGTTGCTTTGCAGCACTCAGAGTGAGTGTGGGTGCTGGCACACGCACTGCAGAACTGAGATGGTGACAGATCCTTCCCTTCCCTCTTTTTTTCCTGTCTAATCAACAGGACAGAATTAGAGCTTTGGAAATCACTACAGGCTGTAAACTAGCCTGGGAGTGTTTCTGCAGCCATCTGATATTCCCTCCTACATTAGGCAAAATTTTCATAGAATTTGAACTATGAACTAACATACCGTACAACTGTCTTGGATTGTATCTTTATACTCAATTCTTTCTTCAGTTGGAACCGATTCATTGACATGTTTACTTGTACGTTTTTCAGCTGTGTATTTTTTCTACAATAGGATATGCTTTATTTTGATAGATGTGTGGCGTGTTGCTTTTCCTTCAATGTAAGATTGTAAAATACAAACTGGAGGAGGAGGAAAGCTGTGTCTGAGTGGCCTCCCTCCTTTTTGATGTGTATGATGCATTTTTCTTTCACAATTTCTACTTTGTAAGAGCGTGGAATTCTGAAGAGTTCCATTTCAGCTGGATGCTACAACTCAGCTCTAATAATTACTTTTAAAAGGTCATTTTGAAATTACATAAGCTGAAACTGCCTACTGATCTTCATCCATTCTGTTCGTCCTCTTTAGTAAAAGGTAACTATAGCATCTATTATTACCAACTCCTTCCTCCACCTCCTTGATCCATGTGTTTTGTTTGCCTTCAGTCCACGTATTCCATAATAAAGGCAGGCAGGTGTATAAAGCACAGTGCAAGTATATGAACAGAACTATTTGTTATGTCTTAGTTTCCTTGGCTGTTCTGTTATTCAGTACTGTGAGATGAGTTTGGCAGAGGGTACTTTGTTACCTGGTTATGGCATTATTCAGGTTGAAGTGCAGTAGTCCCATTTCTATTGTTCACAAAATCTGTATGAGGTTATTTACAATGTTTGCTAGAGTCACGTATTTCAAAAGACTACAAGTAAGCATCAAAATTAGAATTTAAACATCAAGATGAGGATCAGAAGGAGGCTTGAATTACTATTCTGTTCTGGACAATAAATCCTGTAGAAGTGGTTTCATGAGTTCCTTATGTGTTGAGTTTGAAATTGCTATCTAAGTGTCAATACCTAGCTCACTCCAAGATCTGCAAATCAAGTATTTCACATCTAGTTTTTGCATTATTGGTGGTATACGACCTCAAGGCACATCCATTTTTATTTTTCAGCAATGAGGATGGATTGCCTCAAACTTGTTTTATCAGTTGGCTGAGTAAATGACATACTTGTCTTGTTTTCCCCAAATGTCTTCTGACTAAACCAGGGCTGACCTGATCACACAGGAAGAAATTCAGCAATGGCTGGAATTTGGTTGAGGTTCTCTGGCTGGAGCAGGAAGCAAGCAGTGAGTGCAGTTTCACTCCGTGCTGTTGTATTAATGTATGTGAAATGAAATCCTGCAAGATGATGAAATTTTAGCCTTGTTAAACAAACTGAGCAAATATCAGTCTAACTTTTATTGTTTCCACTGGGATTTGAATTCAGTGGAGATTCTTGCGTATGTATAAGATATACGTATGTATATTATATACTTACATGCGTAGAAATGCACCCTTTTTTATATGTGTATATTGCCTACTTACTCTGTGTGGATGAATAATTATCTATATAAAATTTTATACATAAAATATTTGCAACCTCCTTATCTCAATGATAGTTTGTAGCACAAAGTTCCTAGATTAAATGTTGTTAAAAAAAAAAAAAACAAACACCCAAGAGTATTCCCTTTTTATCAGTTTTAAATTTCTCTCCTAACAGTTTCATTTAGTGATCCACTGTACTTTTATTGTGAGTGTAAATAATTGCGTACCTACTGAGTTCATTATGTTGTTTCTCTATGGTTTATATCTTGCCTCTCTTTAAACTACATAATCTGTTTAGTGTCTCCTCACATAGTGGTTTTTCCACATCACTAGTCTAGTCACCTGTTTGTAAAATCCCTTCTATTTTTACCAAATTTTTCTGGGGAAAAAAAGTATCAAAAATGGAATAAAGTATTCCACAAGGTGTGTATGTAATGGTTTTAACACTATTTGGCTTTTTACTTTCTGTCCGATTTGCTTTATTTTTCATGCTGTTGCATTCTTTTACTAAAGCTGTACATAGAAAAGGGGTTTTCACTGAGCTGTTTATAGATGTACACAGGTCCATTTTCTGAGTACTTGAAGTTAGTTTAGATCTCAGCAATCAGTTTGAGGTACCTTGCATTTGTTGATGTGAATTTTCATCTGTTGATCTATGGTCCATTCACAT